>NC_142017.1:2649791-2799791 GCF_049901735.1 Notechis scutatus | reverse complement strand
TTAGATAAGTTAACCTATTTGTGTTTTTCTTTCCGATGTCTTCTTTAGAGATGGGATGACGAACTGGAGAGATCTGCTGAATCTTGGGCTCACCAATGCATCTGGGACCATGGGCCTGCCAGCCTGCTCCCGTCCATTGGCCAGAATTTGGCTATTCACTGGGGAAGGTAAGACTGCAGACTCCCGCAAGCTACAAATCTTGAGAGGGTATGTGTATGTTTGACCAATGGAATGTGCTTGACATAATCCTGGTTGAACATTTCAGCCTGCTGCTGTAATCATAAGAATTTATGCTTTCTTTATGCAGTCGTGTGTTTTTTGCTAGTTCCTAATGAATTGGCTGGCAATAGGTCTTAACTGAATGTTTGGCTTGGTTTCAATACCTGTTTTCAGTCCATTTTTATGACTTCCCACATTAATCTTGATGTTGAAACACAAACAATGCATCTGGATAGGCACACTCACACATGCACAAATACTCATTTATACAGAAACATATGCGTTTATGGCTGGTTAGACGTCATGCCCCTGTCGGAATCTGATTCTGAGTGAGAGGCGGAGCAGCTGACAGGGAGTAGGAGTGTAGCTCCGTTGGTTGTGGAAGAAACTGGGGAAGGGCAAAGTCCGGGTGAGCAGAGCAGGGAAGAAGTAGAGCAAAGGAGAGGGAATTTGGAGAAAGACCCAGGCCCACCCCCTCTTCATCTTAGGGCACGCAGGGAAGAACAGAGAAGAGAGCAATGTGGGTTGCGTGGCTTATGGGGGAGGAAAGGGCCCTGATTCCCTTCATTAGCTGCAGCTGGGAACACCGTGTTTAAAAAGGGAGGCTGCACACAGCAAAGTTGTTGGGAGCAAATCGTGAATTATCTGGTATTGCTGAGGCTTATCTGGGGTCCTGGCGTCTTCCCAGCTGTGTGTGTTTTGCTGGCCTTTCAAGTCTGCCATTTCTTCTCCTGCCCTGTCAAGTTAATTACTGCAGAGTGATTTGTGTGGATTTTTAGTTACAGTTTGTATGTACGTTGTTTTCGGACTGAATTTCCTCCACTTAAAGGCTGTTCTTGGGAGAGTTTTTTCTCCAACCGAAGGCAACCTGGACATTGGAGGCAAAGTTGGAGGTATTAAAGGGACTCTTCTTAGTTATGCAACTGTGTTGCCTTTGTGCCACGCCCCTTTGGGTCATCACACTAGGCACCCTGGGCAAAGAGCTGGTTGATGGTCTTCTTTGTTACACTAGAACCTCTACCCATTTTTTCCTTAGGCATCGTTCTCCAAGTTTCCACGTCCAGTCTTGGTATGACGAAGTAAAAGATTACACCTACCCATATCCCCATGAATGCAATCCTTGGTGTCCCGACAGATGTACAGGATCTATGTGCACGCACTACACCCAGGTAAGGCCAGCTGAAATGGAGTCTTAGAACTAATGGCTTTCCCCTCTCTCAATGGGCAGGGCTATGTTGAAGCGCAAGAGGAATTGAACCCGGGCATTTGCTTCAACCAATTTGCTTCTTGTGTTTCTTTCCAGATGGTGTGGGCTACAACCAACAAAATTGGCTGTGCCATTAATGTCTGCAAGAGGATAGACGTGTGGGGAGAAGTGTGGGAAAACGCGGTGTATTTGGTCTGCAACTATTCTCCCAAGTAAGGCTACAGGGGGGAAGGAGAACTGTCTCAATGGATTTGCATCAAAAGTTTAGTCAAAAAATTAGATAGATAAGATAACTTTTATTGTCATTTTTTTTTTTACTGGGAGCCCACTGGCATACATTACAAGTGAAATTCTGTTACCTGCTCTCAAAAGAAGTATCTATCTCCCCATAAACATATTTACTACACAGACACACATGCTTACACCCATCCATCCACCCACACAAATACCCACCCACATATATAAAAATCACTGTCTATTTTTGAATACATAGAAGAAAAAGGAAAGTTGAGAGTTCACAAGGTTGATGCTCTATGGAACAAAATTGTGACTAAATCTGAATGTTGTGCTTGGGACACATGAAGCCCCCTCCCAGAAGGTAACAAGGAAAACAGGTTGTGAACAGGATGTGTAGTGAGTCAATGTTTCCCAAGACCACGTCTTCATACACCCAGCACAATTGTTGCATTCCATAATATACAAGCCGAAGCCAAGATTCCATGATGTGGCTTAACATGGTAGTTTAAGACGTTTAAGTGACATGTTAAGACATTATAGTTAGGTTCCCATGACACATTGCACCACAAACTGTCCACCCCCTTTTTAGTCTAGCTTCACATGTTGGATGACCTCAACCTTAAAGTTTAGATCTTGGGATGTGGCCAAAATATTAGAACATCAGGACCGGTTGGAGAAACTCCAACAGGGCAAAGCTTATCTCTAGGTTCTTTGATTATTTTAGCCAACGGATTTTAAGTTTTGCTTAACCACTGCGATTTGAATATTTGCATCAAAATGGTTGCTTTTCCTGGTTGAGATGTTGGGTCCCTGATGGGTCAGGGACAAAGTTCCTTTCAATCTTGAAAAGGCAGATGAAGTTTCGAGTGACTTCTGCCTGTTAAAGATGAGAGTTTAACACATGCAAGCACCACGTGAAGCTAATGTTCCCAGGCGCTGCCAAGGTTTCTCAGTCACACACAAGAGCTAATATTTATTCGTCTCTTGGAAGAGACCTGGGAGTCATTCTCAGCTGGAAGATGTTGTTGACCAGAAAAGACCTTTGAGCGTTCAGATGGGTTTCCTTCCCACCCAAAGGGATTTAGGAGAAAGAAATTGGGGTGGTCTTGAATAATGGTTTTGTGGAACGGGTGTGAGGACTAATGCCTGGTTGGTTCTGAGGTGCTTTCATCTGCCAACATTCTCGTCAGAATGCCCCTGACCTATACATTTGAGGCAAAATGTTCCCAGATTAACAGTAATCTATCAAACCATAGCCACAGTGTGAACATTTTTTTTTTTCACGGATCAGAGGTCTTGAGAACATAACAAGTCAGGCACCAGGCCTAAAACAGTCCCCAGAGACGATTTTGTATGTTGTGAGCCAAACACGGGATGAAAGAAGATAACAAGGAACATTTTGTGTGAACTTTTCAGAGGCAACTGGATTGGAGAAGCCCCATACAAAAATGGCAGATCATGTTCTGAATGCCCACCAAGCTATGGAGGAGGGTGCCGGGCTAACGTCTGTTATAAAGGTACGTGATCTAGTAGCGGTCAAACATTGATCCTGGTTTTGTTCAAAGTTGTCCTCTTCACAAATGAGATGGGTTGCAACCTTGCATGGATGCATCTTGTGTCATGATGATGCAATGCTTGTTGAGTCATTCTCAGCAAATGGTTGGCTTCTGTGGACATCCCTAGATGTATAGATGGACCACCTGAAGAAGGTTGCCATAAAGGTTGCCATCTTCATGGTCTGGTCTTTTGTCCAAGAGCTTGCATCTCCTCTGGCTTCTGTAAATGTCCCAGGAGGTCAGAAGAGGAAGCTCCCTCTCTGGACCTTTCCAGACTAGGATGTGGGCATCTAAGTTGATTCCAGATTAATAGAAACATATATCTCATAACAAACACCAGGTGTGGCCTTTTCTGCTTCTTCTACCAAAAAAGGAAGCCCAATGCGAATTCCTGAAATCCCCAAGAAATAATACAGCACCCTGAAAGCAAGGTAGAAGGTCTGGAGCCTCTTTTGCAGAAAGAAAATTGTTGAGATAGGAAAGGAACAATTTGCTCCAGTATAAATTTGGGTGGCATATTCTATTAGAAAGCCATTCCATGTCTTCCTAGCTAAGACTCGTGTTAGCTTAAACCTCCTGCTCAAACGCTGATCTAGGTAGATCCACCATGCTAACTCTCCACAATTACATTCAGTTTTTAGACTTCTTCTTCCTGAAAACTCAAAACTGCACGTTGCCCGATTTGTCTAAGGCATCCATAGGTGACTAAAAAGCAGTTGCAACCTTATGAGCATGGTGCCATCTTGATTTTATTTTTTTGACATGTTTTCTTCCCTTCCCTACCCCCATGGATACCTTGGTTTCACACTTATTTATTTGAGGCGAGCTGGTTTCAAAATTGGGGGACAAAGTCACTGAATCTCCTTAAACGAAAAAACAAGAAAGTTTCTCAACTCCTAGTTTCCATCTTCTTTGCTAATGGCCTTGAATAGTAGTAACACACAGCTCTTTTTCACTCTCTAACCAAAGAGAAAGTGGTTGAAAAATCGGAGATGGATCGGGGTAATGAAGTGGAGTTACAAAAGGTTCCTGTCAGAATACAGCCCAAAACTGTAAAACCTACAAAGGAAAAGAAACCCACAGAGGTGAACTACATGAGTAAGTATTTCTATTTTCCAGCATTTGGGAGTTTGCAGATGATTACTCAGGAATACTTGTTGCTTGACTAAATAGGAGAAAATTCAGCAAGCATTGGGCTATTTGGTAAAAGAAAAATGGGTTGGGGATTTCTGTGGTTAAATGCATACCTTAGATCAGTGTGTGTCTTAAATTTGGCAACTTTAAGACCAGTGGACTTCGACTCCCAGAATTCCCCAGTCAATTCTGGGAGTTGAAGTCCACCCATCTTAAAGTTGCTGAGGGGATAACACGGGCTAGATAAATTGGCCACTCTAAGACTTTGGCCACCTAATGAGAAGGAAGGACTTCCTGGAGAAGAGCCTCATGCTGGGAACGATTGAGGGCAAAAGAAGAAGAAGAAGAAGAAGAAGGGGACTGCAGAGAAGGAGGTGGCTGAATGGAGTCACTGAAGCAGTCAGCGTGAGCTTAAATGAACTCCAGAAGATGGTAGAGGACAGGAAGGCCTGGAGGAACGTTGTCCATGGGTTTGTGATGGGTCGGACACGACTTCACAACTAACAACAAGATAAATTGATAGGCCAACTCCATTTACTAGTATAAACACATGTTGTAGAAGATGCCAGAAGTGCATCGGGATGGATTTGATGGTCATCTGGAAACTTCTAAGGCAGGAAAGAAGACCTCACCCTATATCCCAAGATCTAAATTTTTCTGTGCAGTGTTACTTAAGGGCTGCAAGGTAGAACCTGTTTTTATAATGTTTCCTTCACAATTGTGTATCTTCCCATTATTCTAGCTCAAGTGATCAAGTGTGACACCAAAATGAGGGATACATGTCGAGGATCCACATGTAACAGGTGCACCACATTTATTATTTCTTTTTACCCTTTGACCTGTGGCAATGTTCAAACATAACATTCCCTCTGATGTCCTATCAATCAAAAAATCATGTAGAAACAGTCCACTCAGGTCTTTTCATGGAAGCTCCAACTCTTGAAGGAAAGGAGGAGCTTCAGTCTATCTTCAACAAGGACCTAGAAATGATTCATTGTCCATTCTAGCTACCTGTCCTTATGTCTATGGAGATTCTCAGTCATCCAGGTCATGGTTGTCTCAAAGGTGATTTTTTTTTTTGCAACAGGCAACTGGACTTTCATTGTTTTCTTTTAGATGTTTCGCTTCTCATCGAAGAAGCTTCTTCATTTCTGACAGGATGGCGGAGAATGGAAGGAAGATGACTGCAAGGAATATAAATCCTTCCATTCTCCACCATTCAGTCAGAATGTCATGCTCCTATCGGAGTTTGAATTCAAGGAGGAAGATGAACAGCTGGCAGGGAGTGGGAGTGTGGCCCTGTTGGCTGTGAAGGAAAATGGGGAAAGGCAAAGTCCAGCTGGGCAGAGCAGGGAAGAGGTAGAACAAGGGAGAGGGAGTTCAGAGGAAGACCCAGGTCCACCCCCTCTTCATCCTAGGACATGCAGGGAGGAACGGAGAAGAGAGCAACATGGGTTGTATGGCTAATGGGGGAGGAAAGGGCCCTGATTCCCTTCATTAGCCACACCTGGGAATGAGTGTTTAAAACATGCATGCTGAGTGTGGTATCTGGTGGGAACAAATGAGAATTTATCTTGTGTTGACTTTGGTTATCTGCATTCCTGGCATCCTCCCAACCATGTTGAGTTATTGCCATGCCTTCACGTCTAGAATTTCTTCTCCTGCCCTGCTGGACTAATTACCTCCTCTTGCCTTGATTGGACTTATAGTTACAGTTTTTGTTGACCATGTTTTGGACTTGATTCTCTGCAGCCAAAGGCTGTTCCTGGGAGAGTTTTTGTCCAGCCCAGAAGGTAACCAGGACATCGGGGGCAAAGCTGGAGCTAATAAGGGGACTCCTACTGATTATCTGACTATATTGCCTTTGTGCCATACCTTGGGTCATCACACAGAACTGAAGAAGCTTCTTGGGGGAGAAGCGGAATGTCTTCAAGGAAAACAAAGTCCAGTTGCTTTTGTAAAAAAAACAACAAAAAAACCTATGGCATACCCATCCTTATATTGGCATCAATCTTTCACCATTTTCCTCTGACAAATGTTTGTCTCTCTCTTGGAATGGGTATCCTTCCTCTATGTCATGCTTTTAATTACAGTACAGTTAAATAAATCAAATCCTATTCAAATATTAGCTGAGAATGCTTAAGGGAAGAGCTGGTAAAATCTACACCAGGAATGATATATGCTCCTCAGTCTGGCCTTTAAAGTGATGGTGAGGTCCATAACATTTGGTGAGCACCAGGTGGGGAATGTTTGCCCTTGACCAACAATATGAGTTCAGAAGGCAAATTCCAAAATTCCTTAATGATTCCCTTCTTCTTCTTTTGGCTAGGTATCTGTGCCCAGCTGGCTGCTTGAACAGTAAGGCAAAAGTATTTGGATTCCCCAAATATGAAAGTGTAAGTTTTTTAAAATAAAAACCCTCCACATATTTTGGGGTTATGATTTTCAAAGTCAAAATCTTTGCTTTGGTAATTGACCGATAAAAAAAAAAAACATTTAGAGCTATAACATTTATAATCCTTCCAGTCCAACCTATAAACTATGCGAAAAATAACTGGAAATTATAATTGCCATCACCAAAACTATAATATCAGTACACTACTATGATCTGTATGGGTATCTCAAAAATTTGGGGAATACCATTGGATAAATCATCCATAGCTTTATGTTCTCAACATTTAATTATTTGTTGTGCCAAGCTTTCTCCTTGGGTGACATTGTAGGCTTTTTACACAATGGCTAAAAAACATAACACACCTAAAATATCCCAAAAGGGGTACAGTTTCACTATCTTTACTTTTTGTAAAAAAATAATAATAATCTTGACTTGCACACAGCCTTGTGCAGTTTCATAGATGGTTTCTTCCTTCCTTCCAGGCATCCAGCATATGCCGAGCAGCTATTCATTCCGGAGTGTTAGATAACAGAGGTGGCCTAGTAGATATCACTAGGAAAGGAAGATCAGACTTCTTCGTAATGTCTATAAGAAACGGAGTTCAGACATTCAGGTAGTCCCACTTTCTATGTCCAAAAATAATCTAGTCATGTCATATCTCTAGCTGTGATTTGTTGCATCTTTGGTTCTGCTTGTCAATGAATAAGAGCTGAAGTCTTGCTTAAGTGGCAGACACTATTACTCTATCTCTTGTAATGTTATCTAGAAATTTAATTTTAGAATGACCTCTTAAACACTGAATTCATACCGTGTTTTTTTTCTCCTTTGACAGCAAATACAAACCTTCCAATGGCTTTGCTGTGTCAAAAGTCACAGGTAAGTTTCTTCTCTTCATTGAGAAGAAAGAATTGGTATGATTTCCTCCAGAATTCCCCTGGATTAAATCCTTTTCTAGTAGTCAGTCAATCAAATGAGGAGACAGAAGTGAGAAGATAAATGGGGAGATACCGTAGTGGAAGAAAGAGAGAAAGGGAGAGAAAAAGAAAATAGGGAGAAAATAGAAGACAATGGTTATGTATGATGGATGTATAGAACAATAATAAGGATTTTTCTTGAGTTGGTAGCCTTTCAGTGGGACATACTTCAGTGGAACAACTGTAAGAAATAAACAAAATTAAAGCAACACACTCCTTTTCTTTATGGGCACTGAAATAATTTAGTTCATGCTGAAGTCCATGAGAGCCAAAAGGGTTGAGAAACTATGGAACAATACATATGGAGCCACCAGGTTCTGGTTTGTACCGTTTTACTCTGCATTCAGAACTCTTGACTTTGACTTTGTAACAGTCCATGGAGATTCTCAGACATCCAGGTCCTGGTTGTTCCAAAGGTTCTTTATCAAGAGGCAACCGGACTTTCTTGGTTTTTCTTGAAGACGTTTTGCTTCTTATCCTACCTAGAAGCTTCTTCAGCCAAGAAGTGAAACGTCTTCAAGAAAAACCAAGAAAGTCTGTTTGCTACTTGAAAACGGACCTTTGGGAAGAGCTTGTGATAGATGTTTTGCACACCTTTTCAGGAAAAAAAAAGAAAGAGAAAAGAGAGGAAGGAAAGGGGAGAGAGAAGTTTCTGTAATGCAAAGAGATTCTCCGCATCCCTAGATGGAAAGATATTTTTGCAAAGTTGCTTGAAGGGAAAACTTCATGTGAACCTTTGCTGAAGCGAATCCCTCACTGACATTCCTACACAGGCCCAGGGTTTTGTACGTTCAAATGACCCGCTAACATTTTTACATGTTAGAAAAGCATAGTAGACATAAAAGCAACATACCAGGCAGCCTAATGATCAATTTACTTTGAAGTCAAGAAATCTTCTTCCTCTTGCGTTTGTCTTCTTTCTCTTCAATGGTGGAGATGTTTGTTTGAACAAGCGCAGAAAAGTCCTAAGAACAGCAGGATATATCAAGCAAGAAATCTTCCAGAAAAAAAAATATATGAATTGATCTTATTCCCCAAGTGCAATAATTTTCCACCCAGTTATGGTTATGATCCAGGCAAAACACCACACAGCTTTGATTTGTTTTGGGGCCAGGCTTCCGTTTGTCCGAACAAAGGCCTTAGAATAAGAAATTGAGATGCTTCAGAAGCAATGCCATCAAGTTTGGAGTTGACTTTCAGCCCGGAGGAACCCTGCAGCTTTACATGACAAATGAGGCTACTTCAAACAGATGTTGGTTTAAACAACCCCCCTCCCATTTTCCTGTAATTTTGGCAGATCTCCAGGATTAAGGAAAAAGCAAAAGAAATATCTTGAAATGACTCTGCGCTCAATATTTTTATAGGATCCACTGGTTAATGGATTCCTTAACTCTTCCCCTGCCTTCTAAGCTGCATCTTAAATGGCAGGATTTAATTTAATTTTCTAATTTCTAATTTTCCATGATACAGAATTTGGTCAACTTTAAAATGTATTTAGAGTCCATTGCCTAGTGCAGGGGTCTTCAAACTTGACAGCTTTAAGACTTGTACACTTCAACTCCTAGAATTCATCCTCCAGTCATGTTAGCTCTGGAATTCTGGGAGTTGAAGTCCACAAGTCTTACACTTGCCAAGTTTGAAGACCCTTGGCCTAGTGTTACAGATAAATTGACTTAGTCCTCAAGTTATTTCTTGAATGCTGTGCGAGGCAATACAAGTGTAAGCTAAGGCATTAGGACACTTTAATGCATTTACCAACAGCTATACTGGAAAGAAGATGTAATAAAAGGTTGTGTAAAGATTAGCATTGTGCAAATTATAGCTCACTTTTATAAAGACCTTTCTACATTATTCACATATTTGAATGAATATATATGAAACCTATTGAATATATTGAAGGAATATATATGAAATATAGTCACTGAGATGATTGCTTAGTATATTGTATCTTTCCCCCGCTAATTTAATTAATTTGGAATTTGTATATTCTTGACTTTTGACCACCGTTACAAAGAAAACCCAAAATCCATACATATCTTGTATCTATTCTTAATTCCACAGTGCAGACTCTGGATTGTTACACCACAGTAGAGGAACTGTGTCCATTTAAGAAGCCAACTACTCATTGCCCAAGGTAAGTGGTGGACTCTAGTCATGGATATTTGAAGGGATGGATTGCTCAAAATTTCTGTTGGAAGAGTCGCATTGAAACTACTAGTAATAATTTTTTGCTGGGAAACCAACCAATCTAATCGCTGCTGCTATGGGCAATTGAGAAAAGAAAGTGTTACCTTATGATAGGGCATTTCAGATCCATGTGGGAACACATCGTGGCTGCTTGGTAGAACTTCCCACAGTTTGACTTCAGGAGATGTTGTTGGTCAATGAGAATCCCAATAGATCTTTGTAGCTCAGGGTTGAAATGAGAGGTGGTCCTTGATGCTCTTTGAGCTTGGGTGTTTTCTTGAAGACATTTCATTACCAAAACTAGGTAATGTCAACAGACTAGCACTGATGATGTTATCTAGGTTGGGTAACGAAATGTCTGCAAAATAACCATAATCAGAATTCCCAATGGATGAAGCTGATGGAGATACTGTGGAACTCATTGCTTCCAAGAGCTCCTATTTAGGGTGCTTTTTCCCTTTCTTACTGGGTCATTTTGTACTAAACCGGTGATTCAAATCATTCTTCATCTCCATCTTTCATCTTTCAGGTCTTACTGTCCAGCTTACTGCAAAAATGAGCCAAACCACTGGGCTACAGTATATGGCACAAACATATATGCTGATGTGAGTAATCCTATCTTCTTCCTACTTAACAAAAACCAGGATGCTGGCTCATTCTTTTGATGATTGAGGATTTGGGTAGATGAGTGTGTCTCAACCTTACTAACATGGGTGGCCTTCAAGTACCAAAATTGCCCAGCCATCCTGAGAAATCCTGGGCTTTGAAGTCCACAAGTCTTCAAGTTGCTAAGGTTGGGACATGTTTAGGGGGGGGGGGGGGGGGGTGGGGGGGGGGGGGGGGGGGGGGGGGGGGGGGGGTGGGGGTGGGGGGGCCCTTTTTTTTTGGGGGGGAAGTGTTTTTCTGGCTTTTTTTTTTTTTTGGCCAATTTTTGGGGTTTTTTTGGGTGTTGGGGGTGGGACCCGATATAAAGGATTGAGGACCAAGCTGAAATGTTGCAGCTGAGGACAGCTCCAGATAGATGCCATGGCTTCTTCCATATGGCCCACTCATAATGGTAGACATTATCTATTTTGAATAGTTTCTGCTTGCTTTCCCTTAAAGTACACACAGGGGAGGGGATAGTGATAGTCTCTTATGAGAAAAACAGTGACAGACAGACAGACAGACAGACAGACAGACAGAAAGAAAGAAAGAAAGAAAGAAAGAAAGAAAGAAAGAAAGAAAGAAAGAAAGAGATAACAAGGAGACAAGAAGGCATTGGAGAGGAGCGGAGAGCCAAATCACATCTTCTTGAAAACTTCTTCAGGTTGGACAAGGCCATTAGTCAAAACAAGTGGAAGGCTTCCCTCTTCAGTTGTCCTCTCCAACATCTTCCCGGCAGGAGGTTAAAGAGTTCCTCTCGAAAGGCTAAGCATGAAAGTCACCATCCATCCATGCCTGGAATGGAACAAATGTGCAAAGTAGCCAGCACACACTGCTGGGTGTCCCTGCTTCCCATTAATGTCTAGAATGGTGCCAACAAATTGTTGTGCGTTCTAATTTCAGTAGGCGTCCAAAATAGCTCTTAGCAATTCAGCACAGGGCTTCTGGCAGGCGAGGAATCCAACAAAAAACCCAAAATCTAAAAAGAAAAGACAATCCTTGGAATTCCAGCCTGGCATTTCTCATGGAATACAGGGATTATCATATAAATACTAAGCCGCTTTCTTAAAGTTCTTTATACCCAGGATAAAATAATCCCTTTGATTTAATTTTTTCCCCTGTTGCTTTGGACTGTATTCGATAAAAAGCTCCTTTTGCACACTTAGAATCTTTCCTGCTTCTTGTCAACCACTTCTTGCCACCGGTTGCTGAGTAACTACGGATAGGAACTGGTCTTTTTGGCCTGCGATCCTGGTTCAGTTCGTAGAAGAGGCTAAACTGTAACATGGGCTCTCTGTGGTTTAAACTTGGAAGAAGGAAGGATTCTAGAGGCTACGATGCATAAAACTTAGTTGCTGACTTATTATAAGAACCCTACCGATTTTGGAATGAGAGAGTTCTCCTCTTCGGGAAATGACCTTCTTCTTAAAACTTTGCAAATTGGTCACCACGATAAGAGATTTCTGCTGCAGAGGAGAAGATGGGCCAGAAACCAGGAATGCAATTCAAGCAAAAAGAAAGAAAAAAAGATAGATAGAGGGGGAAGGGGGGGAGGAAAGGAAAGGAAAAGAAAGGAAGGGAAAGGAAAGGAAAGGAAAAGAAGGGAAAGGAAAAGAAGGGAAAGGAAAGGAAAACAAAAGGGGAAAGGGGAAAGGAAAGGAAGAGAAAAGAAAGAAAGGGAAGGGAAAGGAAAGGAAGAGAAGGAAGGGAAGGGAAAGGAAAGGAAAGGAAGGGAAAGGAAAGGAAAGGAAGGGAAAGGAAAAAAGGAAAGGAAAGAAGGAAGAAAGAAACAAAGAATGGAATGGAATGGGATGGGTGTGTTGGCCACAGGAGTGATGAATTTCAACAAGCTGAGCATCCTGGAAACCAACCATTTAGAAGAGAATTTGGAGAATGAGGTGTTATGGAAACTTTGCCTGAGTTCCTTAATGACAGGAAGTGGTTCTCCAGCCAGTTTCCGATGCTGTGGAACGAAGGGTTAGCAGGCACTGGAAACGCAGCAGCTGTAAAAAGCTCACGCTGTTCTCTTTGACCATATATAGAAAAGGCTCAAATCAAACTGGCATGTGAAATCCGAGAAAGCCGCCAGCAACAGAGGCAGTGACCAAGATGAAAAATGGGACCCAGGGAATTGACTTTTTATGGCTTGGGAAGGGGTGGAGGTGCGGGAGAACTTCAACCATGATGTATGTGCGGGCCTGGAGAAATGCACCTCTGAATGTTCCTTATGTTCTCGTATGTTCCTTGCACCAATTCCATGGCATCTTGGTCACAGTAGGAATTTTGAGGCATTGCACCCTCTATGAAAGTGTAATGTTTGAGTTGTTTTCTTTCCTCTTTTGGGCCATTGTAGACCTAACGTTCCAAAATTCCATGTCTCAGGAGCAGTCTTCATTTTCAATAGACAGACTCAGAGCTTCAGAGCTTAATATAGAGCCACGCCTAGGCTACTTCTAGTTTCAGTTTCCAAACAGTCCTCATTGGCTGACTTAGTTGCTATGCCTATTCATTGGCGGATGTTGTTACCATGCTCTATTCCAGTTCATGAATGTACTCTGACAAGACAGACAGACAGACACACCCACACACATATACACAATCAAATATCTTTGATCTTGGAGATTTGTCAAGTGTGTTCTGGCTTTTTTTTTTTTTAAATGAGGACTCATTCCACCCCCCTCCCCAGTTTAGAAACATGCTTGGGAACAATCTGCTTTTTGGTCTCATGGAAAGCTGGACCACTGCTGATGCTGGCTGATTTCCAGATTTAAAATCTGGCTCTGGACCGAGCCTCTTTAATCTGCTCTTCTGCAACATGTAAAGTGATTGTGGCGTCCTAATTGGGGGATTTACGAGGAAGCGACAGGAGCTTGGGTGTTACAGGGCTTGTTCTGCTATGTTTCAGAATTCCAGCATCTGCAAAGCCGCTGTGCATGCAGGAGTCATCGGAGACAGCTCTGGCGGTTACGTCGATGTGATGCCGGTCGATAAGAAGAAAGTCTATAATGGATCCTTGAGGAATGGGATCCGATCTGAAAGGTAAGGCAAAAAAACATTTCCAGCCCGGTAGAAGAAGAAGAAGAAGAAAAACTACCTAAAACATAAGAGATAGTTTATCTCGAATGAACGTCTGGAGAGCTGAAGATCTGGAAATGCAAATTTGGAGTCCAGAAATAGAAACAGAAATATGAATCGACTGCCTATATAAAGTGCTCGTTTATTTATTTATTTAGCATCTGGCAAGAGACATGGACCTATAGTGGTTCGAATGTTAATGTCCAGTCCCCCCAGCCATCCAAGGACAGGGTGGTGGCCTATGTTGAAAAAAAAAATCAGATATTGGGCTGGTATAAGCTCTTGATGGACGTTCGGACACAATGGGATGGCTATTTTGTTGAGAAGCACCACATGAGCACACTGAGGGGTAGAGACAAGACCCCACTTAAACAAGGAGTTCTGCCAGGTACCATGTTGGGTACGGATCCTATTTGGAGTTGACCAACGCTGGTGAGGAAGGTCAAAACCTGGCATCTTTTGTGTGTAGGGTCATCGACGTAGCTGCCTATATCTGGGCATTCAGCAGCTTCCCACTGTGTGTGTTGATGTCCAAGTTGTTAGGCAGCTGTTGAGCGAGTGCCAGAGAGGGCTTCCTGGATTTAAGCCTGCCAATTGATAGATGAGGAAGGTCAGTGTGCCCAGGGAGAAGTGGGTTTCTCGTCATTGTGTGGCACTCCTTCACTAAGACTTCCTGCCATCGTAGGGCTGTGGGTGCAATGTGGCTCAAGACGGGGAGCCAGCAAATAGGAGTAGATTTAATTTTAAAGTGCTCGTCATCAATCATCTTCACCTCTCCCTAGAGAAGCTCAGAAAAAGGTCCTCCAAAGCAGACAAGAAATCAACCAGAAAGGCCCAGCTGTCAAAATATTTCTTTTATGCTTATGTCTTATTTGCCGTTGTTTCTACTGGAGCTGATGTTTTTATCCTTCCTTTGCCAGCTTAAAGACTCCCAGGGAAGGAAAAGCTTTCCGAATCTTTGCTGTGAGGCAATAATTTTCCCAAGACGGCGAGACTCTTTGGAGAAAGAGACGGCAGCCTTGTGTGTTTCTCCTGGGGTGAGAGATGTTTGCCCCTCCTTGGACAACGCCGAAGCCTTCTAAATCCATCTTCTTTTGGAGAAAAAAAAAAAAGATGGTGGCAGGAATTGGAACTTTCTCCATCTTGACAGCATCTGCTCACTGTTTTATTTTCAGACTGTTGTTGTTTTACTTCCAAATGTTTTGAACCTTCAAGGAGAAGGAAGATGGTTCAAGTTTAGGAGAGAAGATGGTTGAAAAACTGGCTTGCGCCACCCTTCCTAAAAACAATTTTGCCCTCAAGCTATAGGCCGTTGGGGTTCTCGTAAAATACTACTTCCAAGAGGTGGATGTTTATCTGATCAGTAGGCTTTGAATGAGAACATAAAAAGCATTTAGGTCACCCCAAAGGTTAAATTTTTGAAAAATTGGGTCAAAGTCAAGAATATACCTAGAATCCAAGTCATCCTGTGATACCATGAATGGTATGGTGGTTTAGGCAAGGTTTAGACCACACTAAACAAATAACATAGATTTCTTTTGATGGAGACTGAGAAAGAGGTATTGAATTTCCAGAGAAGAATCTGCTTTTGCAAAAGAATGGAAAGTTGCTATTTCTTTCAAAAGAAAACTTAAATGGAACAAATAGGTTTGCTGGCCAAACAATTGCAGAAAGTTAGGAAAAAGGAGTTCAATTGTCACCAAATTAAACCCTTGGGACTCCTGTCTTGGCACATTCTGATTCATTGCATGTTAGTTAGCATTATTTTATTTACAGATGAATCCAACTTATTTTATTCAGCAGAGCTGTTCTCGCTTAGCTAAGCAATGGTTGCCAAAAGTTCATCTTTATTTTGCTGGAATCAAAAAGGTTTTTGCTTTGCTTGTTTATTTGTATAGATTGGAAGCTTGATATATTAAGTTGGTCACAACATGTATATTATGAAGTCCTGTTAGAACGATTCTGTTTCCTGATATTCAGTATGATTCCTGTAGATCATAGTCAAGTCGCAAACGTTGTCCTAATGAAATAGTTGCAAAGTCGTCCTCTTTCAATCCAAATATTTGAAGGCTTAGATTTGTTAAGGACTTATCTTTCTTCTAAAACCTTGAGCCCAGTCTTCATTGGAAGCCAAAGAGGGGCTTCCTATCAATCTGACCCAAGGTTGGCTTCAAAAATTGACCTCTGATCCCACCACACAAAAGGACAAATGTTGTTCAATGTGCAATTTCTATTTATTTAAAGTTCTTGATTTTAGTGGACCATGGCTCTGTTAAAAACCCACACACAACACCCTTCAAATCAAACACGTGATGCAACGGTTCCTGTAAGCAGGGTGGATTTTGGCCTTCTAAACCCACAGGGTTGCTTGCCAACTATGGTGCTAAAATGGTGCTAAATAAGATGTTTTTGATTCTACACCTGCTCACAGATTCACACAGAAGGAACTAGCTGATTTTCCCTTATTTGTTTGGGTTTTTTTTTTAACCATTATGCCTGGAGGGAAAAAAACAACAACCATAGTCACAAGTAGGACTCTAAGGCATCCTACTGAGGTAGGTGGTTGGGTGGGATGGCCCATTTTCTATTTAATCTTAATTATCAGGTGTCCGAGAAGAGAGTTAGTGCGTTCATATTGTTCTACCAAGATCCGTGGTGGCGCAATGGTTAGAATGCAGTTTTGCAGGCTAATTCTGCCCACTGCCAGCAGTTCTATCCTCACCGGCTCCAGGTTGACTCAGCCTTCCATCCTTCCGAGGTTGGTAAAACGAGGACCCAGATTGTTGGGGACTCTGTAAACTGCTTAAAGAGGGCTGTCAAAGCAATGTGAAGCGGGATATAAGTCTAAGTACAAAGTGCTTCGTTAAGGTCTTCTTTTTATGGTCCTGAGAATTTTGGCAAAGTGTCAGGAAATGAAATCACATTTTGGAGGTATCCCGTGTTTCTTGAGACATCAGATAGGGTAGACTTCTAAATGCAAAATGTGCACAGAAATAATTGGGGGGACGGGGAAGAAGGTAAAACCTCCTTATGCAAGGTCATCCCAAATGCAAGGTAATCTCCAGTTACTAAATGATACCCCACCTTTGAGATATGTTGCTTATCAAAGATACTTAAGAACATAGTTAGGTGCCATTTCTAAGCCAGATTCCTCTATTTCTGGAGAGCAATTTTGACATGGATGCAAAGAGAACAGATTGTTCAGATTTGTGGTCAATCCGGATTGGTCTCTAATATGTGAATTCACGCAGGCTAACAGAGGTGTAAGTCTTGATTCCGTTCCTAGATTCATGCATTTAGACGCATCCAATTGAATCCGATGATTCAGGCCACTTCTTTGGAATTTTTCCAAAATGTGTGTATGTGTGTTTCAAGAAATGGTTCAATAAACCAGAGAGGGATGATTGATGCAGGCCCAACAAACAACGTCCACGAGAGACGAAGTAACAGGAGGTGAATAAAACACGGGCATTTTCATGCTTATTGAAACTATATTTGTGGGTGCCACCAGATATACAGCAACTCGATAGAGGAAAAGAATTTCCCCGCCTGCGTTAAAATTTATCTTTTTTAAAAGGCATATATAGATCTGCGTAGGTCATATCTGCAGGCCACACAAGCCTGAAGTTTTTGTATATTTGCTTTTTTTTCTATGAAAAACGATGTATTTTTTACTGTATCTTCTGTAAAAAAAAAAAAAAAAAGTTCCGTCAAGGGCTTGCACAAGCATTTTAATGGGCAGAATGATTGTTTTTCCTTTGGATAAATATATTTTTCTCCAGATTCTTTCTATCTGGGGAAAGAAACCGTTGTCTTATCATTTTGTGTTATGGCATTTGTGGAAATAAAAACTTTAGAACCACCTGAAGCTTTGGCTCTTATTTGCTCTGTCTGTGCAAACTTTGCCATACAGGGTAGCTCATATAACTCACAAGTATCCAATTAGTGACCGTTCAAAGCTGCGACAGTGACTTATTACCGATCCTCAGACTTATAACAGTCAAAGCAACCCCCAGGGTCACATGATTGAAATTTGCGTGCTTGCAACTGGTGTGTACTTACAACAGTTGCAGTGGCCCTGGGACCACATGATTGCTATTTGCAACTTCCCAGCCAGCGTCAACGAGCCAACTCAATGGGGGAAGCC
Source organism: Notechis scutatus (assembly GCF_049901735.1). Lineage (NCBI taxonomy): Eukaryota > Metazoa > Chordata > Lepidosauria > Squamata > Elapidae > Notechis > Notechis scutatus. Next base: position 2,782,015 of record NC_142017.1, on the reverse strand, counting down.
AGATTCGCTTAAGCAACTGCATGCTTTGCTTAATGACCCCAGCAAAAAAAAAAAAAGGTTCATAAAATCAGGGCACCACTCACCAAACGCCTTATCTAGCGACAGAAGACCCGCTTCCGATTTGAGGACTCTATCTGTACATATTTACTTTCCGATGAGTGTGGAGATGGAGAAGGGAACATCTGGGATTTGAGAAGACACAGCTGTGGGTGACAGCTGACCTTGTATAACTTTTGCATTCAGTCTTGAAGTTGAAAGCTGATGCTTGCTCTGAATTCAAATTGCAGGAGAGTTAACTCGACAGCTAATAAACACAAGCAGCTTTTGGAAGTTATTCAGGTTTTTGGTTCCTTTCTAAATATATATATATATTTTGCTGGCTGCAGAATAGTCTACCACAGTCTGCAGAAATGCCGCATTCGAAGGCAATTCAGACATATAGATAGATTAGACAATTTGTTCAGGGAGGAATAAAGATATTTAGCCCAATTGACTTTGTCATCGCTGAGCTATTCTAAAACATCTTTATCTTAAAAAATAAGATGTTCCGAGCCAACTTCCCCCCCCCCTCTCCTGTTCATGCAATGGGAATGGAACTCTTTTTCATTCCCCAAGAGCAGAGGTCTGCATCATCTTAAAATGTCATAATTTGACCTTCAATGCAGAAAGATCAGATTGTTCAGATCTCTCATCAATCCAGATTTGGTCTCTGGTGGAAATTCACACAAGCCAATAGAGAGGTGGGTTTTGAGTCTGTTTCCAGATTCAAGAACTTAAGAGCGTCAGATGGAATCAGATACTTTAAATCCATTCAAACCACTTGTTTTTCATATTTCCAAACTCTCTCTCTCTCTCTCTCTCTCTCTCTCTCTCTCCCTCCCTCCCTCCCTCCCTCCTCCCTCCCTCCCTCCCTCCCTCTCTCTCTCTCTCTCTCTCTCTCTCTCTCTCTCTCTCTCTCTTTTGTGAAGCGATTCAATAAATTGGAAAGACATGATTTACACAGGTCTAACAAGCCGTTATTGATTGTTCACTACCCAGAGTCACTTGTTGGAACTGGACAGCTATAGAAATAAAATAAATATAAATCGAGTAAATAAGAAGCAGGTAAACTGTTTGTATAGAAGGCAATTTTTAAAAAGAAAAAAAAGCACAATTACCCTCTTTTATAACATTCTACAGGTTCGAGCCTTCCCATGTTCCATTTTCACCAACCCTGTCCCACAAGAAAAATCAGGAAAAAGCAAATAACCAGGAGAGAAAGCTGGACTAGACACGTACAAGGCATTTTGATTCATTTTGTGTTTGCATCTGCCTGGATTTTAAGAGACCTCCTGGAGCTGTTAATATTGCATTTCCCATTTCAAGACATCTCTGGGATAAACATTTCCTCTGTAATAGAGAGGAAAATGGAGGAGGAAAAAAACCCTTTTCAGAATGTCAGAATAACAGTGTTGGAAGGGACCTTAGAAGTCTTTTAGCTCAATCCAACGGTGACAGCAATCAACTAATGGAACAGATTGATGATCCAAACTCTGTCAAGGACCTTGGAGTACTCATCTCTAATGATCTAAGTGCTAGAGCCCACTGGAACTACATAGCCCAAAAAAGCATTAACCTAATCCTGCGTAGCTTTTTCTCTGGTAATATCACACTACTAACTAGAGCATACAAAACATTTGCTAGACCTATACTCGAATACAGATCATCAGTCTGGAACCCACATTATGGGTCTGATATTAGCACAATTGAGAAAGTCCAGAAATATTTCACAAGAAGAGTTCTCCACTCCTCTACTCATTGCAGAATACCTTATGCCACCAGACTTGAAATTCTAGACCTAGAAAACCTAGAACTAACCCACCTTTGGTCCGATCTAAGTATAGTATATAAAATCATACATTGCAATGTCCTACCTGTCAATGAATACTTTGGCTTCAAACATAACAATTCAAGAGCACACAATAGATACAAACTCAAGGTAAACCACACCAAACTTGATTGCAGGAAATACGACTTCAGCAACAGAGTGGTCAATGTCTGGAATACTCTACCTGACTATGTGGTTTCTTCCCCAAACCCCAAAAACTTTAACCTTAGACTGTCTACTATTGACCTCACCCCTTTCCTAAGAGGTCTGTAGGGGGTGTGCATAAGCGCACCAACGTGCCTACCATCCCTGTCCTATTGTTTCTTTTTATTTTTCTTGTATGTATCCGTTTCGTGTATTCAAAACGATGTTTATTCTTATACCTGTTATCTTGTAAGCAATTGACAAATCAAATAAATAGAAATAAATAAATAAAAATAGATTGCCTTCAGAGGTTGTAGGTGCTCCATCACTGAAGGCTTTCAAAAAGAGACTTGCCAACCATATTTCTGAAATTATATAAGGTCAATTGCTTGAGCAGAGGGGTTAGAAAGTCCTTTCCAACTCTGTTATTCTATGTTCTACCTTCTAACCCTCTACAATTCCAGACAAATTGCTATCCAGTCTCTTCTATTGGCTATACTAGGAATAAAGTAATTAAAAAAGAAAGAAAGTCATATCTAACCCCACTTGGTGTAAGTTTACTCTGATATGCAACTGTGATGAATCCCTGGAGAATCACTGAATCCACGCTGGCTGGGGAATTCTGAGAGTTGAAGTCCACAAGTCCTCAAGTTGCCACGTTTGGAGACACACACACACCCCGCAATAATATATCTACAAATACTGTAAAGTCAATGCTACATTTTTAATAGGGAGACCTTCTGACCCATAGTTGGTATGCAGGTTGAGATAGGAAAGAGAAATGGGCGTATGGGGAAAACAGCTGGTTGGAGAAAAGTTTGGGTAGGCTCAGCCCATTGGGAGCCAAACTCTTCTTGATCTTGGCTCCTTGCATTAATTTCTAGAGCTCTTCCAGGTCTTAAATTTTGATGCCATCACTAGTAACGGGAATTATGTTCCTTTCTTTAAAAATATTGTTAAAAATAATCCACAATAGGATTAGTTTAAGGTTGCTTATATAAACTGGATGGTGTGGACAAGAGGCAAGAAAGCAATGAAATTCAATGAAGTTGAATCACTGGCAGAGTAACAGGACGTCTGTTATTTCTCATGTCTTAGGGGCCTCCTTGATCGGCCCTCCTTCCGCATAGAATGGAGTGTAGAATTTCACAAAGTTTGAAGGGGACGGTGTTGAGATGTCACGAAACACATATAAACACAAATATATGCCTGTACCGTTTTGATTTTTTTTTCCTTTTCTTCTTTGGGGAAAGTGAGACTAGAAATTCCTCTAACAAAAAAAAGAAAAAAAGAGAGAGTTTCTCCTGACTTGATAGATGTTTTTTTGGCACGCATAATCATGTTGAAGAAGCTGAAGAAGCTTCTTGGGTGAGAAGTGAAACGTCTTCCAAGTAAAACCAGAAAGTCCAATTGCCTCTTGGGACAAAAAAGCACCTTTGGGACAACCACGACCTGGAGCAGTGGTTGCCAACTGGTGGTCCAGAGACTACTGGTGGTCCATGAGAAAATTTTGGTAGTCCGCAGAGAAATGTCTCCCCCAAAGCACACTCCAAAGCAATTAATCCAGGCTGCGCAGGAACACAAGGCTGCACCGCCCACATGGCCTGCCCACCCGCTGGCCCCCACCCTTCAGCCGAGTGCAAACCTTACCTTGAGTAGATCCACACAAGCTGGAACTGGAAGGTAAGACCAATGGCGGGGGAGAGAAATCCACCCTGGGGTGGCTTGCTGACATTGGAGGGAAAGTCGGTCCCCTATTCCAGAGCTGCAGTAGGCACAGGACTGATCCTTTGGTCACCCCGGAGTAGCTGCTCCTCCAGTCCATGGCAGGCCGGTGCACCCGGGTGGAGGAGCAGCTGCTCTGGGATGACCAAAGGGCCAGTCTTGTGACTACTGTAGCTCTGGAATATGGGACCGACTTTCACACCAACGTCGGCAAGTCACCGTCAGTCAAAATTCATATTAGTGGTACGTGGGATTTAAAATTATGAGTTTGGTGGTCCCTGAGGTCCAAAAGGTTGGCGACCCCTGACCTGGAGGACTGAGAGTCTCCATAGACGTTTTTAGTTGTTTTCCTTGAAAAGGTTTTGCTTCTCATCCAAGAAGCTTCTTCAGTTCTGGGTTAAGGTTGAAATAAAGAAGCTTTTTGGATGAGAAGTGAAATGTTTCTAAAGGAGGGAGGGGAATAACACCAAGAAAGTTGAGTTAGCAAAAGCACAACCAGGAGACCTGGATGACTGAGAATCTCCATCGACAAGGAGAACAGAAGCTTTGGGCTTCTACCTGAACTGGCAAGCTGAGACTATCATGGCTGAGTGACTTCACTCTAAAGCATCTGGATGGACAGGTGTTTTTCCACTTTCTGTTAGAAAAAAGCAAGACAAAATATCAACCATACTCAAGACCCAAAGAGAGAATCAAGCAGCTTCCAGTCATCCTTTCTTTGCTATCTTCTTCTTCTTCTGGAGTTCATGAAGAGGACCAAATTGACAAGTTGACAAGTGCCTTTTGAATCGTAGACCCCAATAAAAAGTGGCAGCCGTTACCAGTCTTCCCTTTTTAAGACCAGTTGTTTTGGACTTATGCAAATTACATAAAGTTCAGAAATGATCTACACATCACTGGTTCAAGCATGGAAGAGAAACAGCTGCGTGGCAGATGTTTCCTGATAGAACTCCATATGTCTTCGGATTATGACTTCGGATTATTTATGTATTTCGAAAGAGATTGTGCATCTGTACCTTTCTCCCTTGGGTCAAGAAATTTGGCAGTGTGATCTTCGCTCCCATATTTACTGTGGAGTTTAGAATTTCATGTTTGTTGGTTTATTCATGCCAGAAGCATCGCAATTAAAATAAGGCATATGATATGTTATAAAATTTTAAATATAAAACACATGATTGCGCAGACAATTTTCATGGGTGATATGAAAGGAGCCTCCCCGAAGAATGTATGCTGTTCATACATTCTGGCATTCCCTGGGCAACGGCTTATAGCTGGCTAATCCTTTCAATCCAGTAGCTACAAAGCTTAGACTTTCATGAAGTAGGCACCACATTGCCTTCTCTTCCAACTTAGGGCTGGAAGGGACGTCAAAGGTTTTCTAGCCCAAACCACTGCTCAAGGCAAAAGTCTCATACCATCCTAGTCAAATCACTTCGTGAAAGTCCTAACACCATATTAAAAACAGCAGTTTGGTTGAAGATCTGGCCACAGTCCTACGATGAGGGCCTCACTGGTCCAGTCTAAAACTTTACAAAAGGAACAGCTGTGGAAGGGACATCTTGATCTACCCCAAATCAGAACATAGAATAATAGGTTTGGAAGGGACCTTGGGGGGCTTCTACTCCTACCCACCGCCCAAGCAGGAGATCCTATACCATTCCAGACACATGGCTCTCCAGTCTCTTCTTGAAAACCTCCAATGATGCACCCACAACTTTTGGAGGCAAGTTGTTCCACTGGTTGATTGTTCTCATTGTCAGGAAATTTCTCCCCAGTTCTAAGTTGGATCTCTCTTTAACAATCTCACTGAGGATAGCAATAGCACTTAGACTTATATACTGCTTCACAGCCCTCTCTAAGCAGTTTACAGGGTCAGTCTCTTGCCCCTAACTCAGAAGGCTGAGTCAACCTGGACCCTGGTGAGATTCGAACTGCCAAATTGCTGGCAGCCGGAAGTCAGCAGAAATAGCCTGCAGCACTGCACTTTAACCACTGTGCCACCGTAGCTCATTTCTAATTCCTAATTGTTTCAACAACAAAGTACCCTCCACCCTCCTGCTTCTTCGAGATCAAAGGAAAAATTCTTGGGGGATAATCTTTTTATCTACTAATCTATTTTTCTGAAGGTTCAAAGATGGAGTTTCCATTCCTCTACAGTTAGCAGAATAACCAAGGGAAATCCTTCTTTAATTGCTCACCGGAATAGCATTCCGTGTCCTTCTTATTGTGATCATGAAGCTTTTTAAGCACAAGGTGACAGAGCCCTAGTTTTCAAGATATATATTTTAATTCCATCTCTAGGCAAAGGTTCCCCTTGCACATACGTGCCAGTCGTTTCTGGCTGTAGGGGGAGGTGCTGATCTCCATTACAAAGCTGAAGAGCCAATGTTGTCCAAAGACATCTCCGTGGTCATGTGGCCGGCATGACTAAACACCAAAAGTGTACGGAATGCTGTTCCCTTCCCACCAAAGGAGTCCCTATTTTCTACTTGCATTTTTACATGCTTTCGAACTGCTAGACTGGCAGAAGCTGGGACAAGTAATGGGAGCTCACTCTGTTACGCGGCGCTAGGGACTCCAACTGCTGAACTGCTGGCCTTTCTGATCGACAAGCTCAGCGTCTTAGCCACTGAGCCACCGCATCCCTCTCTAATTCCATCTCTAATTACCTGCAAATTAGGAAGATATTAGCAAAGCATCAAATAAGTACTTTTTTTCCCCTTCGGTGGGACTAGTCTATCATGGCAACCTGGTTTACCAATTATGAGACGGAGCTTACTACTTCCATTTTTCCATTGTACAAATTTACGTTCAACAAAAATGTAACACAAAAATAGTTGTCGCGGAGGTGACTGCCTGTGGTGGCCTCTGGATTGGGGCTGAAAGGCGAAAGCAGAAGCAGTATGCTCCATCCCATAATTGGATATGCCAGGTTGCTCTGATAGACCGGCCCCACCAGAGGAAGAAATATTTTATCTCTCCCCTGATATAGCTGACAAAGCAAGGAGAACCTGTGGCTTAGAGGTTAATACTGTCAACTCATAAAATATTTCTATGGTCTTTTTAGAGTTGCCAACAGAAAGGGAGTGGGGAGCAGTGTGGCAGCTTGGAGACTTGGCAGGTGCATTCCACAAATGTTTTCAAAGATAGTAACTAGGTGACTGAAGTTTCTGCCGCGCCAAATTCTAACTGGAGAGCATGATTGATGGCTCTTGGCTATGGACGTGTCCCATTGGAGAATATGAATTACGATACACCTGGGAGGGGGGAACCAGGGTCAAAGGTGACAATGAATGTCTACACCCAGGCAGTGCTGGCATGTGTACTCCTAATAAATCTTCTTTAAGTTTTGGAAGTTCGACTCAAGACTCATGATTTAAATGGGGGTAATTGCCTTAGCCCTGACAAATACATCTACTTAATATGTAAGCAGCCTGGGTTCGAATCCCCGAAGGGTATGGCTAGCTGATGACAGCAAAATAGCTTGAAATAGATCTATACTTTCTTTGTCGGTAAACTATAAATTTAACACAAAGCATCAAATAGTTGAAAAGTCTTTTGGGTTTCTGCTAACTCCAAAACGTTTGTTGATCACCATCCATCACTGTCCACTCTGATTCTAGCCTCCATTTTTGACCGTTGGAGAAAATGAGTTCACGGCAATATGACACTCAACTGGACATGCTGAGAATCATTTGGAAACATCTGGGCACCCCTCCCTTTTTTTGCAGCTTTCATGTCACATGTAATTCGCCTGACAAGGTCCAGCCACATGTTTCAATTGATGCAATTAAGTTTTGGCAGGGTTTTTTTTTTTTTTTTTTTTGAAATAAAAACTTATCAAGAAGTGAAGACTTCTCGGGAGAATTCTTTCATAAGTCACCTGTTGGCCGGCAGTGAAGCCCTTGAGTCACTTCAAGATGAGGAAGATGGTTTGCATTCCTGTTTGTTTATATGGAATCTCCTTCCAGTGCTAATTGGCCGTCCTCTTAAATATGTGTTTTCAATTTTTCCTCTGAAATAGGAATTAGGACACACTGCCAGCTCAAATCTGTTCTCCCCCCCCTCCCCCGCCGCCTTCTGGTTCGCTCTCTTGCAAAAAAGTCAATTAATTATTGAGAATGCCTGTCTTACGATTTATTTCTCTTTCTCTCTCTCTCTCTCTTTTTTTTTTTTGTGGCAAGAGTCAACTCCAGCAATTGCAAGCATTGTCCAGTCTTTTGAGAATAATCTCAAATCTTTTCTTCAGGATTACAAAAGTCCATTCAGGCCACTATAAAGATCTTTCTGCAAGATCCTTCTGTGTTTGAGAGTCATTGAAAGCATTCCTTGCCTGATAGTAAAAGAACGTTTACACAATTCGTTAATGATTGCCAAAAAAAAAAAAAAAAGGTTTACAGAAGGGATAGCTTAGGCAATGGGTCAGAAGAGCTGAGGTCATGTTTTGGTTCATCAGCATTTTCTATGATTGTTCTCCAGACTATTAAAGTCTGAGTTGGTCACCTTACGTTTAATGGCAGTGAGAACAATCAACCCTTGGAACAGAAGTTGCCCTCAGAAGTTGTGGGAGCACCATCACTTGAGACTTTCAAGAAGAGATTGGACTGCCATTTGTCAAAAATGGTGTAGGATCTCCTGCTTGGGCAGGCGGGGTTGGACTAGATGACCTACAAGATCCCTTCCAACTCTGATTATCTGTTATCTGGTGAAAAGCAATTTTTTCCCCAACATAAACGTTTTCCTAAAAGATAAATGCTTTGAAATCATCGACACAATTACTCAATTCTGTGCCCAAGTCCTGAGTCTTCACTATCATTGGAGCCAACAAAAGTAATTTACTTAATAAATGAGATTGATTCTCAAGTTGGATTCTGTTGTTTTAATTTTGACAATTCTTTTACAGCTTTGGCCTGTAATCAAATGTCGGTCTATTCATTTAATCATAACAGTCAACTTTGAATTAGTGTAGATATTGTTGAAAAATCTATCATGCAGGAGCCATGCTTATGTAACATCATAGACTTATTAACTTGAGGATGAATTATTAACTTAATTAGCTTATGAACTTATTAATAATTATCCACAACATATGTAGTACTTCACTACATGATCCAGTTGACTGAATGTTCCTAACATGATTTTTCTAATGTTATGAATTTAAAATCCATTATTATACTGAGCTTACTACAGTATAATTCATAAACATTGTGTCGGAATGCAGTGGTCGTGCTTCTAAGAAGCCAACACAAGAAATTCCTTAGGAAAAAAGATATTATAAAAGTATCTACTAATTTAGCATGAGATAAGGATTCTTCACTACTGGGTCACATTTCATAATGGACTTTAAAATTACCATGTGTTTAACCAAAGTGATAGCAGAGAAACAACTAATTTCCTGTATTCTTCATCTTTGCCTGTTGCCATAAGGCACCATCATTTGTCAAAAATAAAGAGACATAAACCTACATGATACTTAATCTTGTTGCTTAATATAGATCATGGACCAGATGGGAAAACTCTAGGAACTGGAAGTACTGCCAGCATACTGTAAATTATTGGTCTTTGATTTTCAAGTACTTCTTGCAGCCTGTTGCATTTAGACTGATGAAGTTGTCAGTCCTTCAGTAATTAATTAGAAAGCTCAGCAGTTGAACAGCTCAATAACCTCCATAGAGATAAGGATTGGAGTCATAATTTCAGAAGGATGGATGGCTAGATAGATATACAGTAAATACTTTTGCTGAAAATAGTTCCTGGAAGAAATTCATTTTTAAAGTAGAAGTTTTCTCCTCTCAAAGACAAGGAGACAAGGTGGCTGGTACTAAGTAATAGCATGATAAACTTGAGAATAGAATATTTGGGTTGAACTGTAGGGTCCTTGGTGCTCTCTGAGCTTAGTGGTTTTCTTGCAGATATTTCATAACTGAACCTGGAAAAATCATCACTGATAGAAGGAAGCAGGGTTTACGGAGTGGAGAAGAAGGAGAAAGGGAGGAGGAGGAGGAGGAGGAGGAGGAGGAGGAGGAGGAGGAGGAGGAGGAGGAGGAGGAGGAGGAGGAGGAGGAGGAGGAGGAGGAGGAGGAGGAGGAGGAGGAGGAGGAGGAGAATGCTTCTGAGGTCTTTGGTGCTCTGTGACTTGGTGGCTTTCTTGCAAACATTTCATTACCCAACTAAGTAACATCATCAGTGCTAGAAGGCAATGAGGTTTGCGGAGTGGAGGAGAAGGAGAACTGACCCAAGGTACAATAATTTTTGAAGCATCTAATAGTTATTATTAGGAGGCTCAAAATTCATCTAAGGTTGCTCTGTAAGGGAAATGTAAACATTCTTTGTAGCCACATGGCTTCTAAATTATATAGGTCAGGCAGGTGGTAGCATCAAATCTTTTATTCTTGAGACAGAGTCTGAAGGAATATTATCTGTTTTTTGAAAAGATATCATGGGTACACAATAGTACATGTAACAAACAAATTTTAAGAGTTTCACCCAATTTGGATGTAGCTTCTAGATAGTCAATGAAATGTAGACACTTGAGAAAAAATATCTCCATGTGAACAATAAGAATTAACCAGATCTCTGTATCTTCTTGGTGGTAAGCCTGCTGATGTATAAACCAAACTTAAAGATAACATATGCAATACACAAATTTTGAGGTACCACGTGGCTTTTTGATGTCAGCCTCTGTGTACAAACTTGTGGATCGCTGAACTTGCAAATGGAGGGCACAAAATCTGCTTTGAGTATCTCCGTAAAATTATGTTTAATTTATTGAACATTTCAATAAATAAATGTGTCTTTACGCTTTTCTGGAATTCCAGGAGAGGTTTCAACAAATATATTCCTAAGAGGTCTGTAGGGGGCATGCATAAGCGCACCAACATGCCTACCGTCCCTGTCCTATTGCTTCTTTTATTTTTATTTTTTATTTTTCTTATATGTATCCATGTATTCATAACTATGTTTTTACTTATACCTATTATCTTGTAAGCAATTGACAAAAATAAATAAATAAAAATAAAAATCTTTTAAAAGGGGTTAATTGTTTGGAAACCAATTGATCAGTTTATTGCATGTCCCCTTTCCAGATTAAGCTTCCAAAAGTTTCCAAGAAGGATAAGCAAATATATAGGTAGAACAAAGCCATATTTATTGTATGAACAAAAAACATAGGGAAACTCCAAAGCTGGCCTGTTACAGACTGCTTAAACCCCATTAGCAGGCTTATAAAAACAATATAGTTAAACTTCTCTCACAAGGAATGTTTTTCATAAGAACAATCACACTCGTACATACAAGCTCATATTTTGTTAAGAAATCTATTCATCTGGTCATCTGAGGCCCCAAAAGCATTTGTCTGTCTGGGGAGAATTGATGCTATAATCTAAAACATCTGGAGGGCGTTAGATTGGAAGAGGCATCAAAAGCCTATCAGAATAACAGAATTAGAAGGGACCTTGGAGGTCTTCTAATCCAACCCCCTGCTCAAGCAGGAGATCTTGTATCATTTCAGAGAAATGGTTGCCCAATCTCTTCTTAAGAACTTCCAGTGTTGGAAAAACCACAACTTCTGAAGGCCGTTCCACTGATTACTTGTTCTCACTGTCGGAAAGTTTCTCCTGAATTCCAGATTGCTTCTCTTCTTGATTAGTTTCCACCCATTGTTTCTTCTCTCAGGTGCTTTGGAGAATAGCTTGACTCCCTCTTCTTTGGGGCAGCCCCTCAGATATTGGAAGATAGCTATCATGTCACCCCTTGTCATTCTTTTCAAAAGTGGTTCTGATCAACCAATGGACTTCAAAACCAGCCACAGCAACAACTTTCAAAAAATCAAGGTACTTTCCATTAAATCAATTCTTCCTCTGAGCTGTCCGTACACCCACCCACAATGAAACAATACAATAGGTGTAACCTTCACGGTTGGTTGATGATATTCTACAGAAACATGTCTACACACAAATGTTTTTGTACAACTGAAAGAGCATTTAACGTCTGGCAAGTTGATGTGTAATTTATCACTCTTTCACTTCTCTTTAAAAGAAAATAAATATCATCTTTCCTCACTGCTTTATTTCATCATTAGGCCAGAAACTTGCATTCCTTTCTTGCCCAAATGAATGATATGAATTTCTTTGGTTAGTGTGGTTGATAGCTGCTGTCTTTCTCATTGGTTTACCTTCAAGAAGTTCTCGAGCGTTTGATGAAATCACTTTGGGAACCGAGAATCTTAGAAACTCCCTTTGATTCCTGGAGTTTAAAAGACTGAGCTGTATTTGGCGTTCAGATTGGACAGCTGCCAAATGAAAGAAAGAGCAGGCATGAATCTCATCCTCACGACCCCAGTTCATAGTTGTGAGGGGGGAAAAGAGGATTAATACAATATATTTGGTGCAATCGTGCCAGTTCACAGATATTGTTATTTATCACTATAGTGTTCTGGAGATGAAGCAAGAACTCCATTTCTTGGCCACAAGTGTGTTAAAAAGAGTCGTAAAAACTAGAAGATGTGTGAAGAAGAGAGGTGAGGATGATCAAAGAGAGGTTGAGGGAACCCGGAAAACGTGGATTTGTTCCCTCTAGAGAAAAGGTGACCGAAGTTGGCATAAAGTTGTGAATAGAATAGAATAGAATTCTTCATTGGCCAAGTGTGATTGGACATACAAGGAATTTGTCTTGGTGCAGATGCTCTCAGTGTACATAAAAGAAAAGATAAATTCATCAAGAATCATAAGGCACAACACTTAATGATAGTCATAGGGTACAATAAGCAATCAAATCATACTAGGAAACAGTCAATATAAATCGTTAGGATACAAGTGACAAAGTTACAGTCCTACAGTCACAAGTGGGAGGGGATAGGCGATAAGGAGTGATGAGAAGATTAATAGTAATAGTAGTGCAGACTTTGTAAATAGTTGAACAGTGTTGAGGGAATTATTTCTTTAGCAGAGTGATGGCGTTTGGGAAAAAACTGTCCTTGTGTCTAGTTGTTCTGGTGTGCAGTGTTCTATAGCGTCATTTTGAGGGTAGGAGTTGAAACAGTTTATGTCCAGGATGTGAGGGGTCTGTAGATACTTTCACAGTCCTCTTTTTGACTCGTGCAAGTATCCAGGTCCTTGACTGAAGCCAGGTTGGTAGCCACTGTTTTTTCTGCAGTCCTAATTCCTCTCTGGAATCTGTGTCTGTCTTGTTGGGTTGCAGAACCAAACCAGACAGTTATAGAGGTGCAGATGACAGATTCAATCATTCCTCTGTAGAACTGGATCAGCAGCTCCTTGGGTAGTTAAAGTTGTGCTTAAGAAGTTGGATTAGGAATGCAATATTGTACACACACTACACATGTACACTCAACACCAGTCCTAAAGGTGCTTTTTCGAAAAGGTAACTGGACTTTCTTGATTTTTTTTTCTTTTTTTCAAAAACTGAAAAACTTCTTGGATGAGAAGTAGAACATTTTCAGAGGCAACCCCCCCCCCCCCCAAAAAAAAATTTCCAGTTGCCTTTTGGAAAAAGCACTTTTGGGACAACCAAGACCTGGGAAAATGAGAATCTTCATAGTTTCCTTGATTATTGCCACAGGTGGTCTAAGGCAGCCATTCAAGATGCTCCAATTTCACAGGTATCTTTGTAAAGATCCCACATTTGGAAGCTTTTTCGATGAGAGATTATTCCTTTCTCACTGCGATGGAAGCATTTGGGGCTCCCCAGATCTGTTTTATAGTACTCTGCAGCTGTCTAAGGAAATGTAAGCTTCAGGATTTCTTCTTCAATTAATCCAAAATGTTTTCTTTTCTGTGTGGTTTGTTATAGCATTGCTTGTGTGAAATTAGGAACATCTTGCTTTCACTAACATATCTCCAAAAGATAAGAAGGTATCTACAATCAAAACAGGATTAGATTAATTTCAGGAACACTTTGATACCTAAGGGGTGGAATATCTCTTTCAAGATGGGAATTTTTAACTCTTTGTGTTGGAAACTCAAAGAGCTGTACAAAGAATGAATAATTTAAGGCAATTTTCAGAATCCAGTTATCTTTGCTCAAGCAGGATAATGTGTGATTTTAGAGTAACCTCTAATTGTTCTTTTATTCAATCCCATAGCTTGCTGAATGCAAAGTCAAAGCTTAATTGGGATAAGTCTAAAACCACTGTAGAAGGTTAGCACCCACCCCTCTCCTAGAAAATATTACAAAGGCAGAATATTATATTCCCCTAAAAGAGAAAGAGAAATCTTAAGGGAGACAGAAACTCTGAGCTGCAGCTCGCTACCCCCAGCAGATATTGTATTTGGTGCTCATTGAGAAGGACTGGGCCAGCCTGTCTATAAAACGAAAGATGTTCAGTGATGGGATTAAGACATGACCCACCAGGACATTATAGGATTATCTAGCAGCAGGGCTCACTGCATTACAAAATCACCTGGGGACATTACATCAGCCCAAGGTTCAACCAAACTTAATTCAGACAAACATGACTCCACATGTCCCCATGAGAGTCTGACAGCAACCAATAGAATACATGTTCTTGCCACAGGAACAGGAAACTCAAGGGCAAGGCCCAAGAGTGGGTATAAATAACTCTCACTCTCCACTCCATGTGTTCAGTTGTACCAGGACCTCAAACCCATGTGGTCCTGTTCATCAATAAACCATCTTTTCAATCACTCTCCATGTTTCCAGTGTCTTTGTCCCCACGTGGAACTGAACCAGATGGATATTTCTTCCAGCACCATGGAGATCTGAGTGACCCTGAGACTTGTGTTGGAAAAAAAACCACAGAATAATATTTGGGACAAAAGGATTAAGCGAACGACCACATAGAAATCCTTTTCAAGAACAGGAGAAAATATCTCTGTACTGTTGCTCAGATTTGGATATGAACAACTTAAGTGACTTATAAACAGAAAAGGATGTCTTAAAAAGCCCATAAAAACAGGAGGATGGAAATGGATAAACACACATACACACACATGCACAAACATGTTGTTTCGTTTGTGTTCAAGTCTTTGTTTTTAATTTGATGTTCAAGACAAAATGTGTTCACAAAGCAAAGTTTACATGCCACATAAATTAGATACATTTGTAAACTTCCCTAATAAACCCAATTGTGCAATGTCGCTCTGATTTATAAGTGAAACCACCAAGTGACAAAAATAGAAGCAAGGAACACATGAATGATCAACATAATGGATATGAAGAACAGATTCCAGAGCTTGGAGTTAATTGAGGCATGAAATCTAATCTACATCTACAAGCAATTTCTAAGTACTAAATGTTGATGATCAAGATTGAAACTTCCTTTCTTTTTACCTGTGGATTTTTTTTTATACAGAGATGTCCCTTTCTATGCCCATCGAGAAAAATCCAATAAATTTAGTGGTTCATAAACACTCTTCCAGGAACCATATTATGCATCTAATCTAATAATAATAATATCAAACAACATTTCCATATCCCATTGGGAAGGACTCAATGGGTAGATAAAAATACCAAATCCAGTCTAAATCTGGCCAAGTGTATGAAGAACCATAATAATGGATTGTTAGCTAATGTCTGGGAATGATCAAAGTCCCAATCAGGAAAAACACCAATTTTAGTCAAAGCCCTGGCTAGATTTCAAAAGAGTCAAGTTTTGCTAAATCTAGAAGACCGAAAAAAGAAACAGGAATGAGTGAATGGATCCAGAGGACATAAAACCAAAGCCAAATGACAACAAGTATTGCTTTCATCAGGAGGCCTTTACGATAGATCAATCAAATCTTTGCTTCAGTTCAGCAGTGATTGATGACCTCAATCAGAGTAAGGAGCTACTTGGGACCAACAGGAGCTACCAAATGTCAAGCCCGAAATTGACATATGCGTAGCCATTTTATTTAGCCTTATTATATTGTATATTCCTTTTCTTTCTTTCTCTTTGTTGGTTACGGGGGAGGAGGGTTTTGGGCCTGCCACATTCCTAAGGTGGGAGGAGTGGAGATAGAGAGTTGTTTAGGCTAGGTGTTTCTTCTTCCTGTGGGAATGAAAGCTGACCCTGCTTGAAGATTGACGACACCAGACAACGTTGAATTACTTCTATTGGAGAATGTGACTTTTGGGGGTTGTTTGTTTCTAAGTTCCAATATTATGTGACAGACTTTGCCAATTTGATGCTTTCCTAAATAAAAGAAATTATTATGGAAGATGGACTTGGCTGTTTCCTTTTTGAATGGATTTCATGATCGTCACTTGGAAACCTGACACCAAACAGACCTCCAGTTCCATAAAGTCACCTCAGCAACCTGGCAGTCCTGAACCTGTTAGCTTCTTGAACCTGTTAGCTTCTTGATGTTCATCTTGATGTCATCGGTGATCCTTTGAGACAGAAAGTTTAGACTGAAGTCTGAAGAAGCAGACTCTTGGTTTGGCTGGATCATCCCTACCTGAGACCTGTGCTGGGACCTGGTTCCATAGGTTCAATGACTTCTGTAATTCCTTTTTGGTCTTCCTCTGAGGCTGGGGGGGGGGGTAGCTAAGACAGACATGACTGATAGGAACGAAAGACCCAAATAATTGTCAAGGTGCCCATCTTTCCTGGAAATGCTGAAAGTCGAGTTCACACCTTTGCTCGATTCTCAGGGAACTCTTTAAAATTAATCAAGGAGTTATTGTATATATTCTTAGATTATGCAATGTTCTCCAAAAATTTGTGTGCATTCAAATAAATTAGCATGAATCTTTGTTTTATGGAAGTTTTATGAAAGTTTGTTATGAAAGCATTAATATCACTAATGCTACTAGTATTTTTTAGGCAAAATATTAGTTGGAAAGATTAACTGTTGTCAAATGGGCGTTTAAACTGTATTATTCCTTTGCTCTGGCAAAGCTAAATAGTTATGTAACTGTAACAGTAGGGAGGCAGAGTTTCTGGCACGAGAGCATTCTTCAGAAATAGGATATTAAAAATATTACAGCATCATCACTATTAATTATTGTCATGCTTTTTTAACTGGAAAAATACATTAATTTTCTCAGATTAAATTGAAGTACTTGTTTTACAAAGTTGATTGAAAAAAATGTGAGATTTGTTATGGAAGTAATTAAATTTGGTTTGTTTATTTTTGTATTCTAGGAAAATGAAATAAACATTAAATTAAAGGAAAAATTAATATGCCCCATACCATTACATGAAAAATCTCAGCTTTTTATTTTATTGTAAAGGAGGTGGAAGGAAGGAAGGAAGGAAGGAAGGAAGGAAGGAAGGAAGGAAGGGTTAAATTAAATAAGGAATAGGAATGAGGGGAAGTAAATTGAAATAGGAAGGAAGGGAGGAAAGAAAGGGAAGGGCCTCATATAACTCATCTTGTGGTATATACTTGAGATTTCTCAAGGCCATCATCCTAAAAAAAGTTGTATCAGTGTAAGATGGAGAAGAGCCGAGAGAGCTAAAGAAGCATCTGCTCTTCTAGAGACCAACATGGATTGAGGAACACTATCAAGGCTTTTTTCTCTTATAGAAGACTGAAACTTTTCCAGATGTGATTGAATACCATCTTCCTGAACTTCTGAACCATTTTACCAGATCTTTAAGGGGGCAAAGAACCTATCAATCTTTATTGCAAGGACATCTGTTTATGTCCCATATAGACATTTTCAGAAAGGGATAAGGAACATTCCTGCTAGCCAATATCTGACCAACATCTGATAATCCAGGCAGGCCAATGGTATTCTTCATATAGGGTCCTGTATCCATACCTGCATGGAGCGAACTTTTAAGCAAAGAAGGCCTGCAATGGTATTTCAGAGTAACAATTAGGGAAGAGGATAGCACCCAACATATTTAAATGGATTGCAAATTGGGACATTCTGTCCATATGCTAAGATTGGGAGTTGCTCCATGGAGAACAAAATGTGTCCTGGAATGAATCATGGACCAGATGAATTTGCCAGACCTTGGAATCCCAGAGAGGGAAGATGTATCATGTAAACTCAGTTTCTAGTGAATTATGATGTCATTCGGAGAACTGGCAAATCCCACCTCTGACCGGCCCTGCCACCATCTATTCTCTGCCTCCCAAGTCCCAGCTGATCGGATGGGTCTCCTTTTGTTGCCCTGCACAGGAGAAAGGAGCTGGAAAGCAGGTTAATGGGGTGCAGAGGAGGTATTCAGCAGGTTCTGACCAGTTCTGGAGAACCGAAAGCAGAAATTTTGAGTAGTTCGGAGAACTGGCAAATACCACTTCTGACTGTCCCCGCCAACCCCATCTGTTCTCTGCCTCCCATTGAGTCCCAGCTGATTGGCTGGGTCTTCTTTGGTTGCCCTGCATGGGAGAATGGAGCTAGAAAGCAGGTTAGTGGGGTGGGGAGGGAATGGAGATTTTTCAATATCCTTCCCCTGCCACGCCCACCAATCTACACCCACTGAGCCACACCAAGCCATGCCCACAGAACTGGTAGTAAAAATTTTTGAATCCCACCACTGATCTAGACAGTTTGTACTCTTATACACCCCAAGGATGCTTCCAGCTGTTAGATGGCTTGTAAGTGTTTCTTTGGCTATGCTTTAGCCATTGCAGCTGTTGTGCCTTTATTAGACATCAGAAAGTTTTTAGATGTTACTGAGCCACAGTTTCCAAACTCTGCTTCGTTTTAAAGTCCTCTTCTCACAGAAATGCTAGACCTACTTTTTGCTCTACTACAGATGAGGTAGTCTTCCATTTTCTCTTTTTCTGTTATCTGTGAGACAGGAATATCAGCCATACAGAAAGAAGTAGCATGGAGAACAGGTTGGACTGGAACTATTCTTCTAAGCTTCAGGTCTGATTTCTTATGTAAAATAATGGAGTATTAACCAACTGGGTGAAAACCTGCCTGCTGTGACTGGTAGGGACAACTGCTGGTAATTCATAGGGACTTTGGGGAGGGAAGTCAGGAGTCACAACTTGGGAAAACCAGTAAGGCTGCTGTAGGCAATTACCTTGGTTACAACTAGGATTATCCTTCCTGGTGGAAATAACCCAATAACCAGTTTGGTTGGGCACAGTCAACCAGGAGACCAGACAGTCTAAGAAACACACCATGCCATGTTAGCTAAGAATGATATGGGATTTTGAGTGTAAAATTCTTTCAAGAAATGGTCCTGGTAATTTCCTTGCTGGAGAAATGATTAATGTGAGTTCCTGCTGTGCATTGGCGTAACTATTTGTTTGCTTCTCTGTAATTTAGATGTATGAATTTCATCCAGCACAGCATTAATTCTGGGCAACCTACAAATATTAACAAAAGGAAACAAGCACAATACCTAAAACCAGAAAATGAACCTAAATGTGTGTGCGTTGGGGAGGAGACAAACATATCGCACAACTAAAGGAGACACTCATTGGTATTTAATCCCACCAACTGAAAAGTTTATGGACAGCATCTTTGCACACTATGACGTCACTGAATTAAAATACCTGGAACTGAATTCAGAATTTTTCCAGGTACTTATAGGCACTTGTGAAGCAATGTTTAAGTCCACAGATGCTTGGTTAAGTCAACAGTGCCTGGGTGGTTTCTTAACTTGGGTCTTCTGTGAAGCAAGTGTGCATTTCTGCATAAGGAACAGTTACACAACTGTTATGTAACGTTACACCACATGGTGGAACAAAGCCACAGAGCTGTGTTTTGCTGCACCCGATCCAACAATGCTTTGGTTTGTTCCAGCTGTCATGCACAATGTCAAATGGTTCCTTGGCTCGAGTTTTCCAAGAAGTTCACTCTTCCTTCTCCAGAGGAAGCTCCTCCTCCTCCTCCTCCTCCTCCTTTTCTGAGGTCAGAAACTTTTTCCAGCAATTTGGCAGAAAGAGGTGGTGGCATCATTAGGGAGATTGCATAAGGAGCTGACAAAGAGTGATAAATGAGATACTGGACTCCAGACGGGTGGAGAGAAATCACTTCTGAAAAGAAAAAGGGAACAAAAAGAGAAGATTTGCTTTTCTCTCCTTATTTATTTTCTTTCTATCAGAAGAAATACGCTGGTTATGTAACTAGAGAGACTTCAACCTTCTGAAGTAATGGTCCTGTTTCTCATAGAGCTCTGCCGCATCTTTTTATCAATTTTATTTCAGATGGTCATGCCGGAGATCTATGAATATACATTGAAGGAAGTCAGGCCTCCCTTTTTTCGTTCTGTGGGATGGGTATGTGGGTACAAGGGGCAGGAGGGGAAACTCTCATAGTTTGAAAGTTTTCCTACATCTTGTTTTATGGAGATCCTCAGTCATGGTTGTCCCAAAGGTGCTTTTTCAAGAGGCAACTGGCCTTTCTGGTTTTTCTTTGAAGACATTTCACTTCTCCTCCAAGAAGCTTCTTCAGCTCTTCTCCAGGTTTCCTGCATCTTCTGCTTCTTCCTACATGGTTGAGAAAACCTTGTTCTTCACTGGGATGTTTTCCAAGGACTTATGACCCAAGAAAGACCCATACCTAAGTTGTTGTTCCTAGTCCTTTTCCTGAACCCACAGCAAAGCATCTTATCTCATCACTGTGGTTAGGCAACAAAGGGTTGGTGGTGGGAAAATGGAATACTTCAGTTGATGGTCTGCTTGATTGAAGGATAGTGAAAAGATTCTGTAAAAGGACTAGGTTATCATTCTAGCTTTGATTCTTTTTCCCCTTTTCTATTGAAACCAAAAATGAAAGGCCAAATGACTGACTTCCATAATAACTGTGTGTCATTTTTGATGACAATGACACCATCATAAAGCTTCTACTCTATTCTACTCTACTCCACTCCACTCCACTCCACTCCACTCTATTCCATTCCATTCCATTCCATTCCACTCCACTCCACTCCATTCTATGGTTCTTCTCTTCTCTTCTCTTCTCTTCTCTTCTCTTCTCTTCTCTTCTCTTCTCTTCTCTTCTCTTCTCTTCTCTCTTCCAATAGAGAGAAAGAGAGGGGGGGTAGAAAGGGAGAGAAAAGAAGAAGAAGAACCTGTCCTGTCACTGTTTATGATACAGGATGTCCGATCTGCTTGTTTTTGCACAAAAATTAAGCAACAGGTTTCCTTTGATTTGACAATGTCAATCAAATATTTCACCAGAACGTGTGTCAAGAATAAAACCGAGCCTGACTGTTACCTGGTGGTGAGGATATAACCCAACTGCACTTCCCTTGGGATATCTTCCTGGATCACAGCTGCTTAGAAAGATCAGGCAGATGCTAAGATTGGTGGTTCTCCAAGAACATGTTAATTACCGTCTGCCAGAGCTCTGGAATGCATTCCTTTCCACAATGGGATCATGGCACAGATTAGTTTTGATCTGCAGACAATCACAGGTTCTGCACAACTTTGCAAATTTGGAAGAAAACAAAAGGAGAATCACTCCAGGGATTATGTGACCATAGAAGTGGAATGGAGACAAACATAGGAGTTATCCTTTCTTGAGGCCTTTGCAAATGTCTATTTGAAGGCATTCAGGTGGAAAAGAAAGCTCAGCAGGTATTGGGAACTGTTGAAAAATCTTCAATTCTTTCCAAGTAAACATAAGTTTGAGAAGGGTGGGAATGGCAAAGGGCCTCAGCCCTCTTTTCCCAGACTAGGCAAACTGTGTGAAAATAGAACAGAATGGAATGTCTTTATGGAGAGTCATCCAGGCCATGGTTGTCCCAAAGGTGCCTTTTCCTTGAAGAAATTTTGCTTCTCATCCAAGAAGCTTCTTCAGTTGGGAAGATGGTAGAAGGAGAGGCTGACAAAAGAAGGAGGGAGCTAAAAAAAACCAAGCCAGATTTGACCAGAGGTGGCAGAGAAGATCAGTCTAGAAAAAAGTCACCTCCTGTATCCCTCTAGAGAGGCCACTGGGTTGTGGCTCAGAAAGTTTCTGATGTTTCCATTCTAAGCCTTTCTTCCTTCCAGTTGCATGACCCCAAGTGGAAGGTAGGCAGCCTACTCTGTGCTTCCCTCTGTGATGCAAACACACCTGGATGCTACTTGAAGAGAGAACTAGAAAGACACAGAAACTCAAGATGCTACTTCATTACCTAGAAGAAAAAAAATATTTTATTTATTTATTTATTTTATTTGTCAAAAGCTTACAATATAACAGAAACAAGAATAAACACAAGCTTAAATATAAGAAATAGGAACTAATAATTGGGGCCAATAGGACAGGGACGGTAGGCACGATTGTGCGCTTATGCACACCCTTTACAGAAGGAATGGGGGTGAGGTCAACAGAGGTTAGTTTGAGGCTAAAGGAGTGGGGGTTTGAGCAGGTGACAATAGAATCAGGTAGTGAGTTCCAGACATTGACCACTCTGTTGTTGAAATCATGCTTCCTGCAATCGAGTTTGGAGTGGTTTACATTTAGTTTATATCGGTTGTGCACTCTAGTGTTGTTGTTAAAGCTGAAATATTCATTAACTGGTAAGATTTGTAACATATGATTTTATGTACTATGCTTAAGTCTAATCTTAGTCGGCGTAGTTCAAGGTTGCCTAAGCCAAGAATCTCAAGTCTGGTGCTGTAGGGTATTCTGTTGTGAACAGAGGAATGTAGTACTCTTATGGTAAAATACTTCTGGACTCGCTCAATTGTATTTATGTTAGATATACAGTGCGGATTCCAGACAGCAGAGCTGAATTCAAGTATTGGTCTAACAAAGGTTTTGAATACCCTAGTTAGCAAAACAATATTACCAGAGGAGAAGCTTCGTAAAATTAAATTTATAACTCTTAAAACCTTTTTTGGCAATACCGTTGCAGTGAGCTTTGGCGCTTAGATCGTTCGATATGAGAACTCCAAGGTCCTTGACAGAGTGAGTGTCATCCACAAGGTCATATCCAGCTAGATTGTATTTGGTATATAGATTTTTTTTTTTTACCAATGTGTAAATCTATGCCAATGGTTAGTAGAAGGAGTTGGGAAGGATTCAAGAAGCCTGATTTGGCAGGTTATGCTTAGAACTTAGAACATTCTTCCCCTTCCCCTTCCCCTTCTCCTTTTCTCCCTCTCCTTCTCCTTCTCCTCCCTTTTCTTCTCCTTCTTCCCTTTCCCTTCCCCCAATCCTCCTCCTTCTTCCATAGTACCAAATCCTGTTAAACTAAAGCATTGTTTCACAGCTGTATGGCATAACGTGACTTGCATGGAGACGGCAAGAGCTAAATTTGGTTAAGTTTGCTTTTTTAATGAAATATTTGCATGTGTGAATTCGGCCACAAATGTCTCTTTCTTCCCAGGAGAGCCGTGCCAATTTTAGAAATGAACACCAATTTTGCAAGGCTTCAAACTCTGAACAACATTGGACAGCGGTGTACTTTTCCACTGAGTCCAGACAATGTTTGATTCACTGCTACTGGAAGGTTGTAAATTTGGAGTGGGGGATGTTCCCCTACTCCAATAGTATTTTTATACTCATGGTGGTCTGGCAGAAGCTGATATGATTCCTCGGAAGGCATGGAACACAGCAGCAATCATCTTCACAAATTCTTCCTGAGAAATCAATATCTATGACATTTTTTCCCCTTCCCATCTTAGCACAGACAATATGTACTTGTAAGAGTAACAGAAGAGGAACATCCAGGAACAGAAAATTTCATTCAATGAAATGGAAAAAGAAAGCCCTGTGATACTTTTTTCCAAAGACAAATTAAGTATTTGTGCTATGAACTCTGAGTTTTTGTGTTTGTCTCTCCTTCGTTATGCAATAATCTCTCCAGCAATCTACTGTATAATCTCTTTGATCTCCCACCTACGTGTCAAGGCCAACTAAGGACACCATAAGGTGAAGACACCGTAAGAGATGACCACTGTTATCCTAGGAGACCAAAAAGCCAGAGACACTGCAGAGTACCAATCAAGGAGAATATTTGAAGCTCAGGGTTGAAGTGAGGAGTCCCTGTGCTCTCCAAGTCTGGTTGTTTTCTTGCAGAAATTTCATGACCCAGCTAGAGAACATGATCAGTGTTAGAAGGGAGTCGGTATGTGGAGGAGGAGGAGGATTGTGGGGTCCTTGATGGTCTCTGAGCTTGGCTGGGTTTTTTTTTTTTTTGCAGATGTTTTATTACCCAAACTAGGTAACATCATCAGCTCTGAACTGATGATGTTACCTAGTTTGGGTAATGAAACATCTGCAAGAAAATAACCAAGCTTAGAGAGCACCAGGGACTTCTCACCTTGGAGAGAGAGAGAGAGAGGGAGGGAGGAAGAGAGAGGGAGAGAGAGGGAGAGAGAACAATCAGAGCTCACCCACCTTCCTTCATGGATATTGGGAGGAAATTCTAAAGATAATGAACTAAAAAAACAAACAGTTTTTTTGCAGGCAAAATGTTCAGGAAACCCGATTCCAGGTTAAGACACAGAATTAAAATGTATACATGATGTATTAATAACCAACTTCAATTTCCCTTTTATTCTATGGTTACAATATAACTCTCTTCTTTCTATAAACGATGCTATAGAGCCCTGCACACCAGAACAACTAGGCACAAGGACAGTTTTTCCCAAACACCATCACTCTGCTAAACAAATAATCCCCTCAACACTATCAACTATTTACAAAGTCTGCACTACTATTACTATTAATCTTCTCATCACTCCTTATCACCCATCCCACTTGTGACTGTATGACTGTAACTTTGTCGCTTGTATCCTTATGATTTATATTGATTGTTTCCTAGTATGATTTGATTGCTATTGTACCCTATGACTATTATTAAGTGTTGTACCTGATGATTCCTGAATCTTGATAAATGTATCTTTTCTTTTATGGACACTGAGAGCATTTGTACCAAGACAAATTCCTTGTGTGTCCAATCACACTTGGCCAATAAAGAATTCTATCTATCTATCTATCTATCTATCTATCTATCTATCTATCTATCTATCTATCTATCTATCTATCTATCATCTATCCTGTCTAATCATCAAACATTTTTTTCTGTTTTGCATAAAAAGTCCATAAGCTGTTCCGGTTAAAAATAAACATCGTTTTTCTCTCTGATCAAGGAAGTTCATTTAACCATCTCAGCAAGTTCCATCATCTTCACGCACCTTTCCTTCATTGGATGGTGTGAAAGCCTTCCATCTTTGTGTATACAATAACCTCATTGCAGTTGCTATATACAAAAACTGAAAGTCAGTTTGATTATATCAGTATCTCTCACCCTCAGTAGTGAAAATGTGTAGCTCACAGTTACTGGCTGAGGGAATTCTGGGAGCTGAACTCCACACATCTTCAAGTTGCCAAGCTTGAGATACCCTGATCTATATGATACCAGCCCCTCATCAGGACGGAGATGATTTTTTTCATTCTAAAATTGCCCCCTGGGTATGGACTGAAAGAAAAACACACACTACGCTCTGTAACCTTCTGGTAAACCTAATACATCATTATTTAAGTGCTGTTGAAGACATTTGTTGAAAAGCATGGAGTTCAACCTTGTTTAGGGCCCTTTTTGAGACATGAAGATATCACAAGAAGAAATCTCCACTCCTCTACTCATTGTAGAATACCTTAGGTCACCAGACTTGAAATTCTAGACCTAGAAAACCTTGAATTACACCGTCTTCGGTCTGATCTAAGTATAGTATATAAAATCATACATTGCAATGTCCTATCTGCAAATGAATACTTCAGCTTCAACCATAACAACACAAGAGCAAACAATAGATACAAACTCAAGGTTAACTCCACCAAACTTGATTGCAGGAAATACGACTTCAGCAACAGAGGGGTCAATGTCTGGAATACTCTACCTGACTCTGTGGTTTCTTTCCCAAACCCCAAAAACTTTAACCTTAGACTGTCTACTATTGACCTCACCCCTTTCCTAAGAGGTCTGTAGTGGGCGGGCATAAGCGCACCAACGTGCCTACCGTCCCTCTCCTATTGTTTCTTTTATTTTTCTTATATGTACCCATTTCATGTATTCATAACTATGTATATACTTATATCTATTATCTTGTAAGCGATTGACAAATCAAAATAAATAAAATAAATAAAACAAGTGCATGCAAACATGAGCTGTCCATTCAGCACCATACTCTCCAGGGAAAAAAGGGATAAAGAGGAGGAACTGGCTTGTGTGTTTCTTTCAAGATGATTGCACAATAGCAGTTTCTCAGAAAACTGGTCTTCAAATATCTCTATTGGTGTTTGCTCTGAAGACGATGCTGAGCTGCCAGGAGCATTCCATGGACAAATGTGGAAAACAAGTCAAGGTGAAGAAGAGTCTCCATGCATGTGGACAGAAAGGGCCTGCAATCAATGGTTGACCATCTTCTTCCTTGGGGAATGAGTGAAGGATGAATCTTCCGCAATGTATTTATTTATATTCCACGTTTATTATTTTTATAAACAGGTCAAGGTGATGAACCTTATCTAATACCCCTCCTCCTTTTCCCTACAAAATACAACACTGTGAATTGGGTTGGGCTGAGAAAAAGGGACTGGCCCAAGGTAAACCTACATGCCTTCCATGCGTAAGGCAGGACTAGAACTCTCCATCTCCTGGCAATTGGTTTGTCATGCCTCAGGCAGGACTAGAGCTCCCAATCTCCTGGTTTCTAGCCTGGTGTTTTCATCACTAGAGACTGAAGTGGCTCGGTTTAAGATGGGAAAGATCAAAGGCAGACATGCCCCAACACAAAATCTTGGGGTTGAGACTCAATGCCATGGAGCATTGAGTTCCCTAGGCTTCTTGTGTTCTATTGTGTATCTTCAACCATCAAGAATCTCTATTGATTCTTATATAGTTGATATGGAGTTAACCTAAACAGAACCACATGGCTCTTGAATCAGAGACTTTTGGGGGGAAATCTGCCTGGAAAATGTACTTTAGCCATTTCCCTGGTGTCATAATATCTTACCTCATAAATGCAGCTGATTGTGTAATTTAAAACACTCCTGTTCTTGAAAGCCCATTATGTTTCTTCTTGAGAGTTTCTATCATGGTAACGTTTCAAGAACAGATTCCATGCTCTGAGGAAGTCTCTTCTTTGTGACTCAGAGGACCTAAGGGAAGGTGGGAGATGTGTTGATTTTGCTTTTGGGATGTAAGAAAATAGAAAATGATGGTATTCAGACTGGACAATTGATAGCAAATGGGAGTGCTTCCAGCTATGTCTTAGGTCCAAATTTTACTGACCAATAATTTACATGGAAGCGATTACCCCAAAGTCACATTCCTGTGTTTCCTTGGGAACTTTAGCATCAATCAATCTTCTAAATGAGGTCATCGGACACTGGGAAGCTAGGCCAGTAAATCAGTGCAGGTTCTTGTGTACATCTTCCCAGAATACATGTTTCTTTGTGTGTAGTTTTTGAGCCAAGAGCTGCACTGCAAAATAAACCATTCTTCATATGTATGACAAGGTTCTATTGGACTGTGGTCATTGCACATGAATGCATACCAAAATATTTTTCCTCCCATATTTGCACTATATTATAGTATCCTAAGTAAAACAAGCAAATAATACATATCTATATATTCTATTTGGCAATTTAGTCCTTGATACCACAAGGGTTGGTTCGCTAAAACTTGGAAAAGGGATTTATCCTATTCTGCTGATTGGGAAATGCAGTTCAAAAGGCAATTTCTTTGAGTAATGAGGGCACCACCTCTTGGAAATTAGAAGCATGCAGCACATTTTTTTTTTAATATTAAAGGAAGTTAGCAGTGAATGAAAGAAAATAAATAAGAAAAAAAACTTCGATCTTCTTTGTTAACTTGGACGGTTATTTCAATTAATAAAAGCAAATGTCATCATCACCAGAGAAGATGGTCTGCCATACTTGCTCTGATGTGGTTGTTTTAGGTCTCTTCTGATCCAATGGGATCCATTCTAAGACTGCCTTGGTCCATCAGTTCTTCTTGCTATGAGACCAGCCCATTTCCACTGCAATTCTTTCACTCTCTTGATGGCATCGTATCCTTTCATTTGTCCTCTAATCCAGGGGTCTCCATCCTTGGCAACTTTAAGACTTGTGGACTTCAACTCCCAGAGTTCATCAGCCAGCTTGTCTTGTGATGCTGAGCATGTATTTTTCCATGGCTCTTTTCACCCTTCATAGTTTCTGTATCTACTGTATACCTTGGAAAGGTGACAGAGAGTGTTTCGGAGTCAGTATTTTGGAGAGTTAGCTTAAGTCTGTTGTAATTGAAATAGTTTGTAAGCCTGAGCACTAAATAAATAAACAATGCAATAAATCAGCAAGAGTTGGGCTTCTCAAACATCACATTGATGGTGGGGCTCTATCCTTGAAGAGTGTGATGAATTACTATTATTTTTCTGAACCATCCTTTCCTCCAACAAAACTTCCGTGTTTTCAATGGCATTAATCGCAGGAAAAAAAGTTGGATCTCAAAGTTTTCTGAAAGTCAAACAACTCATGCAGCTGTTCTCGGATTGATATCCCACATTTTGTTAAGTTTGGAAAAGGAAGCACATTCCTCAACACTTTAGAGTTTGCAAACCAATCATGAAGTCCCAAGAAGACCCAACAAACGGTCTGAGAACATCAGGTACAACCCAAGTTTGGGCTTGATAAGAAGGAGACCTTTCACAGATTCAGATAATAAACACAATTTAAAAAAACACACGCACACAGCTGTGAACAAATCAACACAATGTGGTCTGATCATCTGAGCCAAATCATCCCTAACGGAACTGAAACATTTTGTTTTGGTCTGGCAAGGAAGACCATTTCGTATGCTAATAGAACTCCATCTAAGAACATCTGGAGACGTTAAAAGAACATGAAAAGAGCTGGGCTGAATAAAACCGTCACCTCAAAGGGAGACACATATTTCAAAAACTGCTCCACCTGGATTTACAGTGGAGGGTAAAGAGGGGTGCAGAAAAATCCATTGTGGGGCAAACTCCACCCTTAAGAGATTGCAGGCAATGTTTGTGATGCAAGTATAGGAAGATACAGCTTGTTTTGTGACTGCATGGTGGCTATTTCATCATCTTGGGAGCATCATAATTAATCTATTTTAATTGATTGGATGTGGAAGGCCACCCAATTCAAAAGGACTCTGGGTGTTAGTTAGAAATAGATGTGTACCTGGCAATAAATAGTGTCTATTTGAATATCGTCCAGTCGGGCATCAAATGTTCTTAGCTTCAGCTCAGAAGTTAAGAGTTCAAAATGAATGTCGGTTGGTGAAGTCGCCAAAAGCAAATCTCATTTACTTCTCTGCAGGGTCTTTATGGCTAATTTTAGTGCCCATTTGCTGCTGAGCATCTCACCAATCTCAAAATAATGCTGTTACTTGGGTGTTTATTTTTTTTAACAGCAGCGGGAAACTGTTCCATTGTGTAAAGCATGCATAGCTGTGGATGGGTGGAAAAAGTGTTTGGATTTCTTCAAAAAGATAATTGTACTCAAAGTTTTGCTGAGGGAAATCAGTCCCGCACCTCCAAACATTGAGCAGGCCAAATATATATATTGGGCCAGCCTGTGCTAGAATAAGTTTGATTGATTGAAAATTGAGACTTTCTTCCTTCCTTTTCTTCTTTCTCTCTGTTTCTCTATTTGTGTTTTTCTTTTGTTCTTTCTTTCTTTCTTTCTTTCTTTCTTTCTTTCTTTCTTTCTTTCTTTCTTTCTTTCTTTCTTTCTTTCTTTCTTTCTTCCTTCCTTCCTTCCTTCCTTCCTTCCTTCCTTCCTTCCTTCCTTCCTTCCTTCCTTCCTTCCTTCCTTCTCCTTAACTGTTCTCATCTTTGGCCTAACCTTTCCTATGAAAAGTACAGAATAGTACTCTACAACCCAGCAAGGCTGGGGTCTCTCCTATTAGTTGGCAATTTCAGCTGAACAAGCCATTAAAATGGAAAAAAAAGTGTGCGTCATTCCTGCAAACCTCTTAATCCCTCCAATATTACAAAAGAACAGAAACTTGATGAGCCTCCAGAATCAGAATCAAATATATGAACATCCCACTTATTGAAGAGCTCCAGAAAGATTGCACAACCATAAAAGTTTGGCGCAATATATTTTTTTAATTTTGTCTTTCTTGGAAATCCCCACTATGTGTTGGTATCGGACAAAGGCTCTTCAGATAATTGTTTTCTGCACATACACTTTTGATAATGGATAAAAAGCCCTCAAATAATTGTTCCCTGGATATACACTTAATGTGGAGTCAGAAGGGATGATCAAGAGCAGATCATTTTGAACATTGCTTGGCCCTGTATATTACAGGGTGCTTGCTTGCAAATATACTGGTGGACTTTTTTTCTTTCTAAAAATATATATTTTGAGGAAAAATGATATGCAGTGCAATTGGAGACCTGCTTCCAAGTATTTCTACTGAAGAAAGAAAGAAAGAAAGAAAGAAAGAAAGAAAGAAAGAAAGAAAGAAAGAAAGAAAGAAAGAAAGAAAGAAAGAAAGAAAGAAAGAAAGAAGGAAGGAAGGAAGGAAGGAAGGAAGGAAGGAAGGAAGGAAGGAAGGAAGGAAGGAAGGAAGGAAAATGGACAAGAAGTAGACAAAGCCATTACAATAGATCAAGATTTCCTAGCCAAATCTACATAAGCACAAATAATGCAATTAAACAGATTAAGGCTTGATGTACTAAGTTTGTTTGGCCTTGTCTTTTTAACTGAAGTTTTATGATTCTTCTGATGCCCAACAGATGGCAGCAGCCCCATTTCCCATTCACTGATGGATGAAAAGCATAGGCTAAATTGTGTTCCCAGAAGGAACTACATCCAGGCTATGCTGAACTGAGAATGGGAATATGCTTGGGAGCTAAGCTTTCAAGGTATGGATTTGGACCACAGTCTAACAAACATAGCTGGAAGCTCACAGGTCTGAAAAATCCCGGGAATTGTGCGATAGGATTATATATTTTTCTGGATAATCGGCTATTGTTGAACAGGGAGTTGGAGTAGTAGAAGATCTCCAATGAATCCACACTGTATATCGGACATTAACACAATTGAGTGGGCTCAGTCGTATTTCTTGAGAAAAGTACTCCACTCCTCCACTCACCATAGAATTCCCTATGCCTCCAGGCTCGAAATTTTGGGCTTGGACAATCTGGAACTGCCCCGCCTGCGGTCTGATCTAAGCATAGTTCACAAAATTGTCTGCTATAACTTCTTGCCTGTCAATGACTTCTTCAGCTTCAACCGCAATAATACACGGGAAAACGACGGATACAAACTCAAGGTAAACTGCTCCAAACTCAATTGCAGAAAACACAACTTCAGCAACGCCTGGAATGCCCTACCCGACTCCGTGGTTACGTCCTCATTCCCTCACAGCTTCGACCTCAAACTATCTCCCGTGGACCTCACCCCATTCCTAAGAAGTCCTTAAAGGGGGAATGCATAAGCACACCAGCATGCCTACCGCCCCTTGTCTTACTGTCCCCATTTATCTGTAATTACTCCCTTTGTTCATGTTTATGTTCATACTTATACTTGTTATCTTGCACATGTTTGACAAACAAATAAAATAAATAAAAATAAAAAAGGTCTCTTCCAACTCTATTATTCTGTATTTCACTGAAAAGTGTCCTCTGTACAGTGGTATTCCTGTTTAAAGAGGCAAACGCTAGAAAATGATCCCAGAGGTCAACATGAGAAGCTGAAAAATTTGAGCAGCTCAGAAGGAAGGAAGGAAGGAAGGAAGGAAGGAAGGAAGGAAGGAAGGAAGGAAGGAAGGAAGGAAGGAAGTTCAACTCCTAGAATTCCTCAGCCAGTCTGCTGGATGGAGAATTCTGCAAATTGAAGTCCACATGTGAAACATGAGGAATTCTGGGAGTTGAAGTCTGCATATGCTAGCTGGGGAATTCTGGGAGTTGAAGTTCACACAGCTTAAATTTTACTACGGCTGAGAATATTTCCAATGCAAAATACCCAACGCCCCCCACTTTTTAGAAATGAATCAAGACCTACTCTCTCTTCCCTCCCTCATTATCCTCTTAACCATTCTTATAGCTTTCTGGCTCTCCTGTTTAATAATGCGATGCGTTATAATAATGAATAATTATGGGAGGTTTGCATTTGGTTCTGATTATAGCTTCTTTGCTTGTTAAGTGTGGGATTTCAGCTATGTGAACCCAGGTGGCCCAGGGGGGTGTGAAAAGAAAGAAAGAAAGAAAGAAAGAAAGAAAGAAAGAAAGAAAGAAAGAAAGAAAGAAAGAAAGAAAGAAAGAAAGAAAGAAAGAAAGAAAAAGGAATTCAGCGGTTATATGGGACATAAGTGCCTGTGGTTGCTTGGAGCTTAAATGAGCAACATGCTTTCCTCCTGTTTCAGCAGCCTGACCAATGCCATTCTTCTCTAGCATTGGACCCTGTTCAAAAAGTTATGACATGCATTGCTCAGCAAAAAAATAATAAAAATAAAAATAAAAATGAGAGAGGCAGAAGCTGTTTCCCTTAAAATTTCACTATAAACAGGTGGCTTTATTATTTAAACTCAATGAAAAGCTATCCAATAGCGGGAGATTTTCTTGCAGCATGAGGCATATGGTTACAGTGGAGACGTGCTCTTGGCCAGCATCTCTCTTTCTTTGGAGGGTCTCCTCCGGCTAATTAGTTGCCACGATTAGTTGCTAATCTTTTGATACGATTATTATTATGCCTGGAGCTTTTCCTGCAGCCCGTTAGAAATGGACAAGGATGGAACATTGCAGAATGGATGATGCACATTGAAAAAAATAAAATAAAATGAACATCATAAATTCTTTCCAGGTGATCTTTAAAAAAAATCATTCACCTTGCTTGCAAAGAAGAATCAGTAGAGAATGCAGAATAACAGAACTGGAAGGGACCTTGGAGGTCTTCTAGTCCAACCCCCTGCCCGGGCAGGAAACCCTATACCATTTTAGACAAATGGTGGTCCAATCTTTTCTTAAGAACCTCCAGTGATGGAGCATCCACAACTTCTGGAGCAAGCCTGGTTGTTCTCAGGGTCAGGACATTTCTCCCTAGTTCTAGGTTGCTTCTCTCCTTGATTAATTTCCACCCGTTGCTTCTTGCTCTACCTTCAGGTGCTTTGGAGCATAGCTTGACTCCCTCTTCTTTGGGGCAGCCCCGGAGATATTGGAAGGCTGCTATCATGTCATCCCAGTCCTTCTTTTCACTAGATTAGACGTATCCAGTTCCAGCAACTGTTCTTTATATATTTTAGCCTCCAGTCCCCTAATCATCTTGGTTGCTCTTCTCTGCCCTCTTTCCAGAGTCTCAACCTCTTTTTTTATAATATGGTGATCAAAACTGGAACAATGCTTATCCTTGGTTTTTTTTTTTGGTTTTTTTAACCTCTTCCCTGCTGATCTAACAACTTTTTCTTCTGCTGCGTAAGGGCATCTTTGCAAGCTATGCCTTAGGGACTTACCTTCTCCTTTAGCATTACAGTCAAAAAAATAAAAAAAGACCAATCTGCATTGTGATGCTGCATTTTCGAACGAAATGCTGTGTTTTAAAAATAGCCCTCCAACTGCCAAGAGTCCCAGGAGGGATGGGAGAGGTTTTCTGTTTTCCTCTCTCGCTTTTGGGGTTATTTTAGAACTTCTTGAACATTTCTTTCGTCGACCCTTTTAAAACCTGCTTTTTGAATGCAACTTGGCTCTCGCCACTGCTGTCCTGTTTGTTTTCCTGTTTCAGCCAAAGGTTGAGAAATCGGTTGCCCTTGGAGAGAATGTCCTGATAGTGGCAGGAAAAGAGTAAAATTCTTTATTCTTCCCCCCAAAGTCCTGTGATTGTAATCTCTATTAGGTATAGGAATCAATTCAGGGTCAACCTGGGTTTGACACCAATCCTTTCCCTTCGTGGAAATTTATGGAGAAATAAAACAGGATAACAACAATTCTTTAGAACTCACTCTTTCTTTACTCAGATAACAGTCCCACCATCAGTTGTTGGACAACAGAAGCAGAGGGACTTGCAAAAAAAAATGTATCATTAATTTTTTCAGTCCATTTAAATGGGAGTGGTTTGTTTTAAACACTGGTCAACAACGACTAGGTTGAAATAAACCTTGTAGCAACCAAGTCATAACCTGGTTTGTTTTCTACAAGGTTGTTAAACAAGCTAGGATGACTCCTGCAAACCTGCTAAGTCACAAGCCACTGATCAACAATGACTAGGTTGAAATAAACCTTGTAGCAACCAAGTCATAACCTGGTTTGTTTTTTACAAGGTTGTTAAACAAGCTAGGATGACTCCTGCAAACCTGCTAAGCCACAAGCCACTGATCAACAGCAACTAGATTGAAATAAACCTTGTACTAACCAAGTTAGATTAGAACAATTAATCCGTGGAACAACTTGCCTCTAGAAATTGTGAATGTTCCAACAATGGAAGTTTTTAAGAAGAAATTGGACAACCATTTGCCTGAAATGTTTTTATTTTTATTTATTTTTATTTATTTATTTATTTATTTGATTTGTCAATCACTTACAAAATAATAGGTATAAGTATAAACATGAGTAAGAATACAGAAAATAGGTACAATTAAATGGGGACAATAGGACAGGGACGGGAGGCACAATGGTGCACTTATGCAGGGGGGTTGGACTAGAAGACCTCCAAGGTCCCTTCCAACTTCTCTTCTCTTCTCTTCTCTTCTCTTCTCTTCTCTTCTCTTCTCTTCTCTTCTCTTCTCTTCTCCTCTCCTCTCCTCTCCTCTCCTCTCCTCTCCTCTCCCCTCTCCTCACCTCTCCTCTCCTCTCCTCTCCCTTCCTTTCCCTTCCCTTCCATTCTACCCTACCCTACCCTACCTTACCCTACCTTATTTCTATTCCTATTCCTAATCCTAATCCTATTCCACTCAAATCACTCCCCTTAAAACTGAATGGAACATGTGATTTAAGATCCATTGTGGTTCTTTTTGGTATCTTTATGGTTTTAATGAAAACCCGATGGTTGAATTATTGATTTGAATGATTAACCAACACAAACTAGATTGAACGTGGCTGTTTGAATTGAGTGCTGCTTAGAATAAATGGCAAGAGATCAACTTGCTTTGGCCTGGAGGTAGGAGGTCAGCTGACGTTGGGTGACGGAGACTCTGCAATAGATGTTTAAAGCAAACACACTGTGTGCCCAACGCATCAGTTTGTTTGTAAGATGCTTCCCCCTTCTTATCTCTTCCAATAAGGCAACCTTGAGACAAACCATTCCTACAAGCAGACTGTGCAAATATGACCAGGCAGGAACCAAATGTTCTTGTCCAGAAATGTGTATTTTTAGATTGGGAGAGCTCTCATTGACATTTCCCCCTTCCTAGTTGTGTGTCTTCCCCGGTGCTTAATGTAGCTTTGTGGGGGTGGAGGTTAGAGCAAAATTTGAATAGGAACCAGGCAACCACATTTCACCAGGCAGGTGAAGTCAATACCAAAACTGAATTTTGATCTCATGTACAGGTAGTCCTCGACAAACAACCACAGTCAAGGCCAAAATTTCTGTCGTTGGGTGAGACATCTATGGAGATTCTCCATCATCCAGGTCGTGGTTGGCTATGGACATGCTTTATTGGAGAATATGAATTATGATACACCCAGAGGGTTGGAGGGAAAAACAGGGTCAAGGGTGACAGTGAGTTACCTGCCTCAGAGTCAGCTATGCCCAGGTCATGCTGACATGTTGACGTCCAATAAATCCTTTGAAGTTTTGGGAGGTTGGCTCGAGACTCAGGATTTAATTGGGGGTAGCTGCCAGAATCCTGACAGGTTCTTTTTTTTTAACCCAAGAGGCAACTGGACTTTCTGGTTTTTCTTTAAAGACATTTTGCTTCTCATCCCAGAAGCTTCATTGAGTGTTCTGACCCAAACCCTTTTCCAATAAAACAAACATGAACCAAAGGGAACAGAAATCTTTTAATGATTCTTATGAATCCCTGGTTAAAAGGCTGCTGCAAATTAATTAACTTTGATAAGCAGAAGCCTTGCCAAAACTGTGCAAGGCTGCCAAGAACACTAGATAAAGTTACTAAGAAATATTTCAAACACAAAGAGTCTCCAAACATCAACCAAGATATTCCGAATGTCCACAAGGCTTGAGTGCAAAAACTTCTTTGCTTCCTGTAAAGAACTCTGGTTTCTCAGCTGGCTTTTATCTCTTAAGGAAGGGGGCATTACCTTGCAGCCTTACTCCCGTCACCCGTGCTGCTGCAGCTGCTCTTTCCTTCAAGCAGCCCTGCGCACATACACACTTGGCACAGGCTCCTCGGGAACCTCCTCATCGCTGCTGCCAGCCCCCACAATCCACTCCTGGCCCCCCTCATCTGAGTCCTCACTCTCTTCAGCCATCCACACCTGCTGCTGGCTAACTACAACATTGAGTGGGACATTTGTTAAGTGAGTTTTGGCCCATTTTGTGACCTTTCTTGCCACCGTTGTGGACTGAATCACTGCAGTTGTCATTAGTTATCAAGCGGTTCTCAAGCGAAGCTGCCTTCTGCCTTCACTTCGCTTGTCGGAAGGTCACAAAAAGGGATCACGTGACTTTGGGACCCAGCAGTGGTCATAAGTATGAACCAGTTACCAAATGTCTGACTTTTGATCACGTGACCCCGGGGATGCTACAAAGGCCACAAGTGTGAAAAACAGTCCTAAGTCTCTTTTTTCAGTGCCGTTGTAACTTTGGTCATAAAGGAAGTGTTGTTAATTTGAGAAATACCTGTAGTTTTAATTCACCCCAGTCAACATGATGACTCACTGCATGTTTCAGATCAGTCTCCAGTAGCAGACAAAGCAGAGGATCCAACAGAACCTCTAAACTTGGTTCCTGCCCAGAAGAGCCCAACAAAGCTCACCTCTGAAGATACTCACCCAAAACTTGGAACTGTCTTCTGTTTCTCTTTGAGGTCTCAGGGAGGTCCCTACCGGGGGGTTATTTGCTTAATGGATTTCTTTCTGAAAACAAAACAGAAATGAAAACGAGAAGAACCACCATCTTTCTTTGTGACAACAAAGAACAGAAGGCAAAAATAAAGAAGACCTAGTTGACTCAAGTAGACTACCAACTAACAGCTCTCACAAGAGAGGAATGTTACCACCAAATGGATCTTCCATAGTGACACATTTTCTGTAATGCCACTCTTGTGTAGCCCACCTTGTATTGTGCGAGACTGCGCATGATGTGTGTTTTGGAGTTCCCTAGAACAGGGGTCCCCAACCGCTGGTCCACGGACCAGTACCGGTCCGCGGAACAAGTCTTACCGGGCCGCTGGTTGCTGGCGCCGCCATCTTTTTGGTTAAAAAGTGCTTCGGTGAGCTTTTCGGGTAGAAAGCTCACCGGAAGCACTTTTCATCAAAAAGATGGCGCGCCAATGCTCGGTGAGCTTTTCGGGTAGAAAGCCATTTCTACCGAAAAAGCTCACTGAGCGCTGGCGCCGCCATCTTTTTGATGAAAAAGTGCTTCCGGTGAGGTCACCGGAAGCACTTTTTCGTCAAAAAGATGGCGGCGCCCAGTTGATGCCGGTACTGGGCCACGGCGTCAAAAAGGTTGGGGATCACTGCCCTAGAAGATCTGCACGAAGCCATACCAGAGGTGATTGCCTGGATAGCTGAACTGGACATCCCATGGTGAGCCCCCCTGTCATACCCCTGTAGAAGTTTTGTATAAGATTACGTGGGTTGTGGGTCTACGTTTACTTTTCTAGAGTCATGTTCTGATCATATTCTAAATAAGTGAGGATAAGCCCACCTCTTAGGGTGGAAAGGCTCGGTGGCTCCCCTGTTCCGTGAATCGCACAGTGGGCCAGGGAAATCAGTCTCCCGCAGAAGGAAATATGCGTCTTCTGGTACCTCACGAGATCAAGACGTGTCAACTTTGGGCTCCATTCTTATCCACAGTTCCTCTTATAAGTAATCCATTGGCTGAACGTTTGTTAATAGAGGTAGCTGAGTTCAGCAGTTCCTCAAGATCTGCTTTTCTCACAGGCTGATTTTGCAACCCTGCATTTAAATTGCTGTCTAGAATGCACATTTCTGAAGCTTATAATTATGTGGCAAGATCTCTCCCACTATACACATAACTGATGGTCCCCTCCTTTTTCTCTCTCTCCTCTCTCTCTTCTTCCTCTTTCTTTCTCTCTCCTCTCTCTTCTCTCTCTTCTCTCTCTGTCTCTTTCCTCTCTTTCTCTCTCTCTCCTCTCCCACTCTTCTCCCTCTGTCCTTTCTCTCTTCTTTCTCTCTCTTCTTTCCCTCTGTCCTTTCTCTCTTCTCTCTCTCTCTTCTTTCCCTCTCTCTCTTCTCTCTCTGTCTCTTTCATCTTTCTCTCCTTCCACCCTCTTTTCTCCCTCTCTCTCTTCTCTCTCTTCTCTCTCTCTGTCTCTTTCCTCTCTCTCTCTCTCTCCTCTCCCACTCTTCTCCCTCTGTTCTTTCTCTCTTCTCTCTCTTCTCTCTGTCTCTCTCCTCTCTTTCTCTCTCTCTCCTCTCCCACTCTTCTCCCTCTGTCCTTTCTCTCTTCTCTCTCTCTCTTCTTTCCCTCTGTCCTTTCTCTCTTCTCTCTCTCTTCTTTCCCTCTCTCTCTTCTCTCTCTCTCTCTTTCATCTTTCTCTCCCTCCACCCTCTTCTCTCCCTCTCTCTCTCTTCTCTCTCTTCTCTCTCTCTGTCTTTCCTCTCTTTCTCTCTCTCTCTCCCCTCTCCCACTCTTCTCCCTCTGTCCTTTTTCTCTTCTCTCTCTCTCTCTTTTCATTTTTCTCTCCCTCCACCCTCTTTCTCTCCCTCTCTCTCTCTCTCTCTCTTCTCTCTGTCTCTTTCATCTTTCTCTCTCTCCCCCTCCCCTCTCTCTCTTTTCTCTCTTTCTCTCCCACGCACTTAAATTGGCACAGATTCACCTGCAGTTTTGCCGAAAGCGAGATCCATAAACTGCATGAAGTCAGTGCTTAACGGCAAAAGCAATTAATAGCATATATACTGCACCAAGGGCCAGCGAGCCATGTTTTATGATGCTGGGTCCCAAAACAAACAAAAAAGAAAAATCCACACCCATCGTGGCTAGCTAATCATTAAATGCAAAAGATTTCTTAATTATTTGAAAAGTGGGATGCGCCACAGTGATTTCATGAATTAAATACATCTGGGGGTTTCTTTGAAGTGAACGTTCTCTTCTGAACATTTGCTGAACCACCAAAGGATCACGTTGTGCCTCCATTCCAGGGTATCTGAATATACTTTCTCAAATTCTAAACTAGGGATCTCCAGATTTGGCAACTTTAAGGCTTCTGGACTTCAACTCCCAGAATTTGTCCAGCCAGCAGAGTTGTTGGGGAATTCTGGGAACTGAAGTCCAGAGATCTTAAAGTTGCCAAAGTTGGACACCCTTGTTTTAAAAGATTCAGATAGTCCTTGACTTACAGTCCCAACTGAGCCCAAAATTTATGTTGCTAAGTGAGACACTTGTTAGGTGAACTTTGCTTCATTTTGCTTTATTGCCACCGGTGTTTAAGAGAATCACTGCGATGATTGAATTTGTGACATGGTGGTTAAGTGAATCTGGCTTCCCCATTGACTTGGCTTGTCAGAAGGTCACAAAAAGGGGACCACGTGACCCTGGGACTCTGCAAACGTCACAAATATGAGCCAGTTGCCAGGCAACCCAATTTGGATCACATGACCCCGGAGGATGCGGCAATGGTCATAAGTGTGAAAAGTGTTCATCAGCCAGTTTTTTCAGTGCTGCTGTAACTCTGAATGGTCACTAAATGAACTGTTGTAAGTTCGAGGACTACCTGTAATCATATTATCCACATAGAATATCCATTTTTTTTCTACATTGAGTTTGTCTTTGGTGCCATTATTGGCACGATGCTGCTTGTTGCAAACAGCCATTTCAGCAAATGTCCTAGAGAGATACGAGATTCGTACGAATCTCCCAAATGTGTACAAAATTCATACTTAATGAAAGAATTGACGCATAGACTTCCCTTTTAAAAATTTGCACTGCAACCAAAGCCTGTCTATGAAGTTTTATGGGTTAAACAACAGGGTAGAAATACAAGGGATTGTTCCCTATGAACTGAGCCCATGATAAATGTTGCTTAGCTATTTTAAGAACCGGCTTAGATCCTGGCTATTATTTAAACAAAGTGCTAGGATATAATTTATTTTCTGGTTGTACTCTTGTAACAAGGATTGTTTCCCCTCTCCCCTCAAAGAAATAATGTTACTTCAGATTACATTCTAGCACCTCTGTTTATAGGCCATTGAGCAGGGCCTATCCTACATGCCAAGGATTAAACCCTGTTTAAGCTTGTTTGCGCAGTAGCGGAGGGGAAGTCCTTCCATCTTAACTCAACTGATATTCTTGAAATACAGATGGTTTCCATTGATGAGATAAATCCTTTTTTTTCTTTTTTTTTGGCTCTTAAAAAAATTGTTGTTCCTCTGAATTGCATAAGTTGTCTTGCTTGTTATTTCAGACCATAATGTATGACGGGGAAGAATGGATTATATTCTCCACTGTTCCATCTGCTTTAGACTGGCTCACTCAGCAGTTTCAACAGGACCCTTTTCTATTTATTTATTGACCAAATCTGAAAGTGGAGATTGAATTGGATTAATTTGTTTTGTTGAACACAATCCTGTCAAATTGTTTAGCTCTGCTGGAATTGGATTCTGTACCAACATCTTTTTTTATTCTGTCCCTTCAATTCCCTAAAGAATTAACTCCCTATGAAACAAAGACATTTCTCTTCTTCTATTTCATTTTCAGATTGCTCATAGATTTCTTTAGTCTTCTGGAAATGTTTTTAATCGGATTTTAACACAATGAACGGGCAAAAGATTTGGGGGTTATTTTCGGTGTGGGTCATCCTTCCACCCCACTCCCCAAAGCTCCTTGATTACTCATATTTCCTGATCTAAAATAAAATAAAATAAAGTGAAAACTCTTGACAGATTTCTGGGTTGATATCTGCCCAAGGGATTAAAATATTGAAGTGTAGGAAGCCAAGACCAGGAGAGACAATTGTACAGTTCAAAACAGGATGTTTTGGTGAAATTCATTCCCTGCCTTTCTGCTTCTACAGGCACATGGTGAAAACAAAATACAAAACACAAACTATAAAGCATAACCATAAAATAAAGGCAATTTATTTTAGTTGACAAATTTGGAGACCTCTGCTTTAGACCGTTTAAGCCACTGAGTTCTCTCTTTCTGTTCTAGCAGTTGTAACACAACAGTAGGGAATACTATAGCTGTTTGTTGTCGTTTCTTACTCATTCAAGATAACTTGCTTCTGCTTCTTCTGGTTTAGCTTGGTCATGCAATGATGTTCTCCAACTAATGGCCTTCCATATAACGAAAGGAAGGTGCTCCTAGTTGACTTTCTATATTGTCAATCAGATTGGCCTCCATCTTTATGCTCAAAGAGGCAAGTGAATTCATTGAAAAGAAGTCTAGCAATCTCTGGAGTATTCATGTGGCTCAACCCAACTCTGAAGCCTATGAGATGGCATTGGTGTCAGGAAGACTGAAATTTAGGAAGTCTGCTCCAAGAATCTGAGAACTCTTTCATAAGGAGCCTCAACAATAAGTTATCTGAAATAGAAGCTTCTATCGATTCTGATTCTAACCAGATTGTGGCTAATAATAATAATAATTAATAGCAATGCGTAATGTTCTCCTTCTGTCTCACAGGCCCCCTTTCTGAATTTCCTTCCTTCCTTGGATTCGATCCATTTGTTTGTGGGAAAACAGAAACAGATATCAATCTAACCCTGCTGATTCGTGCCAGGTACATTCCTTCAGAAACTCATCTTTTTTTCTGTTCTTTTTGGCTGCTCTCCATGTCTTCTGGTGGGTATGATGGAGGCTCCTTGTTGCCAAGGACAGATCACACCAGTCTTTCCAAACTGGAATGTATTGGGTGTCAACTGACATTCCAAGTTGCTTCAGAATGATATTATGATGATGATTATTTTTGAAGGAAACCATGAGCTGCAGTTTGGAAATGATTGCAAAAGGCGTCTTGTTTAAACACAGGGGCTTGGGTGAAACGAGAGAAAGGTATCAAGACATTTTTCACCTTTACAATACATGCATTCATCTCTTGGAGTGAACTGCAAATGACACAAAACGTGTATACGACTCAAAATTGGTTTTGCTGCCCTGGGTTTCATCGCCTCCAAACTATGAGGGAGGATTTGCATTGCTTGTTATTCGTGTCAGAAGCATCTACAAATTATAGTTATATAACATTCAACACTGAACAAATAAATAGATACAATGGATGGAAACTAATGGATGGAATGGATGGAAACTAATCAAAGAGAGAAGCAACCTGGAATTAAGGAGAAACTTCCTAATAATTAGAACAATTAATCAATGCCACAGTTTGCTTTCAGAAGTTGTGGGTGCTTCACCCCTGGAGGTTTTAAGAACAGATTGGACAGCCACTTGTCTGAAATGGAATAGGGTCTCCTGTTTGAGCTGGGGGTTGGACTAGATGACCTTCAAGGTCTCTTCCAGTTCTGTTCTAACTGAGTTGTCAAATAGATCACCCTCAAGGTGTTTTTCCAAAAGGCAATTGGGCTTTTTTGTTTTCTTTTCTTTGAAAACCTTTCGCTTCTCATCCAAGAAGCTTCTTCAGTTCTGAAGGTCA
The DNA here is from genome assembly GCF_049901735.1 of Notechis scutatus. Lineage (NCBI taxonomy): Eukaryota > Metazoa > Chordata > Lepidosauria > Squamata > Elapidae > Notechis > Notechis scutatus. The sequence goes on along the minus strand of NC_142017.1, from coordinate 2,739,761 downwards.
CTGAAATACAGAATATGTAAAAAGGATGTAGAATGAATAGGGTTAAAACTGAATGACATTCTCCCACCGTCGGGCCATCTCAATGGCATTTTCTCTCTCCAGCATGAGGTCTTTTTCCGTACATGTTGAAGGGCATTCATATGCACCGTAGCCTGTGTGAGATGGATTGTTCAATAATGTTTTTATTTGTATTTTATTTATATATCAAATTTCGAGAGTGCCCATGTCACTCACAGAGTGATTCGGTGAATGAGAACCAAGGGACGTTTTCTACTTTTACACAAACTCACAGAGTCAATGCAAACTTTTAGACTTTCTAGCTAGTAATGGAAAGAAGTTATGGAAGAAACAAAAGGATCACTGCTTTTTAAACAAAATCTCCGCAATCTCTTCTCAGGTGGGAATGGAACTCCTGCCATTCCCAAATAAGTCGGTAGAGAAGTCCACATGATTAGATAGCCATCTGCTGTGGATAATTTTTGTTGTGGCTCTAGTTATAAAACGAGACTCTAATGATTTGATTTCACACCACTAATTACATCCTGGCATGCCGTTTCTAATTATATGTTTTCTCCCAAAGCATTTTTATTGGCCTCTGCGAAGAAGCCATTCATTTTCTCCTGCCCTTTTAAGTGGATTTTGGAAACTGCTAATTTTCTCTTTGCAGTTAGCTGCTGAACAATGCAAAATTGTCCTGAAAGGCAAATAAGTTCATCTTAGTGGGTAGCCAAGGAATACAAAGAGGTCACCAATTTTCTCACCTGCTCCTCGCAGGTATTTAAATTTCAGTATCTTTAACAGATGCTTGTCTTTCATATGAACACCTTCAGTGCAGAAGCATTCGCCGCCTTCCTTGATAATTGATTCTGCTGTTCAATTGCTCATTTTATTGCAGTCTTTCTCTTAATATTTCACCTAAATCTAACTTTCTGGGACCATATATCCATGGCCTCTACACTGGAACGACACATAATAAATGCAATGAACAGAATAGCAGAGGTGAAGTTCGAACGCCAGCTTCATAGAATTGGGTTAGTGCCATCCAGTGGCTAAATTATATGATAACATTATCCACGCACAACTCTTGTTCTTCAGATATTTTAAACGGAGTTGTTTTTTTCTCCATCACAAATCGGAACTTTGTGGGAAGGGGGAAAACCCACATCAAGACAACATTTGAAAAAGTCCTATTTGGGTTCAGTACATACATTTGAAGATTCTGCCTTTCCTCATAATGCCATATCTTATGTTTGCTTCAAGATTTAAAGTTTCTTCAGGTATCTAGAAAAAGAGAACTGTAGAGTGTCCAAGAAAGACTGATTTCAAATATTTTGTATGCTTAACGAATAAGAACATTTGACTTTTTTTGTCACGCTGGCTGAAAAAGAAAAGGAACTTGATAATTGCCAATTTTGATGGATCAAGAATATTTCTGCTGGAACTTGGAGTCCCAGAAAATACAGTTTTATATGATCCGAAGCAGGAACATTGCGAGAAAATGTAAGCACCCTTGTAATTTTTTGCAACTGTGTTTTGCAAGGAGAGGCAAACCGTGAAGCTTTCGCAAGGCGTATTTCCCGAGTAACACACCAATGGGCAGCCATCAAAGTAGGGTGTGATCTCTGCAACTAAAAAGACCCACATTCCCTAGTTGGTGGTGTTCTACCACAATGGGTGTTATCTGCAAGAGTAATGAACTCTAATTAACATCTAATGGAGCTTATGCTGGCAGTACAGGAAGTGTCAGGACATAGTCCAAGGATAAAAGTAATACACAGCCTTATCTATCCAAGGAGTCCTTTGTGCTCTGCTTATTCCTTTAAATCGATAGGGGTAGATTGCACAATTAAATTATATCTCATGCAAAATAATAAAAACTTGGCATCACTCCAGGCTGCCTTCACCAAACCTTTCTACACTGAGGGCTCTGATGAATAGAGATATCCCCTTGTCTTAAATAACCCAAAGCCTACAGTATCTTTGGATCAAATATATTTCTCTCCACCATTCATTTCGCTTAGCAGAGAAATGAAGTGGATGGTGGCAGTGGGCGGGAACATTTTGTGACTGACATTTATTTACAGCACAATCTTTCCTTTAAAAAGTTGAGGGGCGAGAGAGATTGGGCTGCAAGTAGAAGAATCCTGGGTTCAACATGGCAGCCTGGAGATTGGTCTTCAGGTCCTTAGTGCTAAGGCCCTGGAAAGAATCTTAAGTTCCACGTAACGTGGATGGTTCATGTCTGTTTTTCTTTTTTTAAATAAATGAATCTCTATGGGCCATCTTCCCCTGTCTGCACTTTTCAAAATGTTTACTCAAGGATTGCCATAAACTGCATGCTATTGAAGCAAGGATGCAATCCAAGTTGATTTGAACCGAGCCTTATCTGCATCATATAATCATGATCCAAGGCATACATTCATGGGAGAAGAGAAACACTGAGAGGGCAATAAATACTAGGTCATTTATGCCTTCCAACCTCCTGATAATGTTCGGAGAGAGTAAACGGGATAGGGTGGGGGTGGGGAGCTGGGTAATGATTTGTCATCCGGGTAGCTCGGAGTAGTAGTCATACCTTCTGTGTTAGAAACCCTAGCTGTGATTGACAGCTGGGTTGCGGGGGCCCTTGCCCGCCTGCGTTGACAAGAATTATGAGGATTTGTCAAAGCCTAATGGACATGGAAATGCCAGATTATGTTGAGTCCCTTGACTCCTCGTACACCATGCTAGAGTTCGAAAACCTGAGGATGCTGCCCACAAACTCGTCAGGTGAGGAGATTCCGTTTTTTCTCTCTCCAATCGGACCCTGTTATCTTAGTTGCCCTCTTGGTGGTCTCGAAGGGTGGATAGTACCAGCTTGTGCTGGTGAACTCTCTGAGGATCAGAAGTGTTGAGCTGTGGGGAAGATACTGGGACGTAGGATTTGATGGCAGTTCAAACTTCTTGAGAACTTTCCCGGATTGGCATGGAGAGAATGTTTTGTTAAGCTCTTGCTTCGTTGGACCTAGTAAGGCCAACTACTTAGCCACGTGGATTAGGATTGTGTCTGGATGATTGTCTTCCTAAGAACGGTTGGTGGATTTCAGAAATAAGTGAATGCCTTTCCTACAACGGGCCACTATGTTTGTCAAGAGCCTTTGGAAAAGGAGATAGCACGCAGAGAGTTGAGCCACCTCGTTTAGACAATGAGTGCTTTTAGAAATAGAGCAGGAAATAAACAAACATTCCTTTGGGGGGAAATAGATAATTTAGCAGTCTTGTCTCCGTGAAATTACTTTCTCTGCCCACCACTGTCTTGCTCCTCTTGCTGGGGGAAAAAAAAGGCCATCTAGAATTCATTGTTGCTTAGCAAACGTTGATGTGTTTTTTTCTGCACACCATCAAACTTCCCAGAGAATTAGTATAGCTTGCATTTGTGTCCACTCTTCAAAATTTCATCTCAATACGTGTATCTACCTGGCAGTATTATATTTTTTGTGTTCAGTATTCTACAAAAATTATGCTAGAGGAAATATGTGACTCTTTAAAGCTGGTGTAAGTCTCTGGGCTGTTTTACAAAATGTGATGGATGCTTGCAAGTTTTGGAGGCTGTAAGAAAGATGGTATTGGTGTGATTTTGTGTGTGTGTGTGATATTTTTTTCTTCAACTGCATATATCTTGCTGTTCAGCTCCGTTGAACTGTACTGTTATTAACTCAGTGCAAAATCATACTTACTTACTTACTTACTTACTTACTTATTTACTTACTTACTTACTTCTTTTACTAAGAGAGTGTGTGCCTGTTGTTCTGAATCAGAGAATTGTAGGGCTGGAAGGGACCTTGGAGAGCTTGTAGTCCAACCCTAGGAACCCAAAGAACCATCCCGGATAAATGGTTTCCCAATCTTTTCTTGAAAACCTCCAGCGAGAGTGTAAGTCTGGCTAAAAAGCCAACGAGAGCAACGAATATAAAAGTTCCAGGTTGGACAAAAATCCAGAGACTTAAAAAGTGGGAAACCAATATTGGTTTTATGAGAATGGATAGTCAAGCTCTATGATTTCACTGTGGGACACTTACTATTTCTATAAACCACAGAAAAACCACCTGATCATTTCACAGTGGAGTGGAAAGCTTTTATTTTATTGTTTTAAATAGCAAAAATATGGACTACAGGAAAAGAGGAAAGTATTTCTCTAGCAGCGAATTGCCAATTCTGACTTCCAAGCAACGTTCTGGAGTTTTAGGAGACAGTTTTTTTTTTTTCCAACAGGACCTTGTGAAGTCAGGGGTTGAGTTGAAAACCCAGGCCTATGGAATATAGGAAGTCCTCGAGTTACAACTACCACTACAAACTTGTTAAGTGAATCCGGCTTTTCGGTCACAAAAGGGGATCACAAAAGGACAATACAACTGTTGTAAATATGAGATACTAGCCAAGCATCTGAATTTGGATCACATGACCATGGGGAAGCTGTAATGGTCGTAAATGTGAACATGGTCATAAGTCACTGGTTCTGGTGCCATTGTAACTTCAAGCGATCACTAAACACTCTGTTGTAAGTTGAGGACTTCCTATAATAAGATTCTTCAGAAGCAGGTTCTTGAGTTCTTTTACATCCAGGCCTGGCTTACACACGTTGTTTTTTTTTTACCCCAAAGGTACTTTTTTCAGGACTTTGGACTTTCTTGTGTTTTTTTTTTTTGAAGATGTTTCATTTCTCATCCAAGAAGCTTCTTCAGCTCTGAAAAGATAGTGGGGAATGGAAGGAGTTATAATTCCTTGCAGAGAGGTGGCCATTTGCATCCTTTTAGAGGGTTGTTGAGGCAACTTCAAGGTTTATCTGTGTCTTCAGAGACACCTGAGCAGTGCTGTAGTCTGCAATTTTTCCTCTGGAAATCCATTCCTACTCCCACACCATTCCAAGGGTGTCCATCCCCAATTGTACACTGAAAAGACCCTCTAAAAGGATGCAAATAACCAGTTGTCTGCAAAGAATATAAATCCTTCCATTCCGCACTATCTTGTCAGAGCGGAAAGTCCCGTTGCCTCCTGAAAAAGCATCTTTGTGACAACCATGGCCTGGAGGACTGAAAATCTCGACTGATACATAATTTACAGTAATTTGACCAAACAATCCATTTTTTGGATGTGAGATTGTGAATTTTATGCAAATCTATTTTCATGGTCTGGTATTAGATCTCAATCATCTCGATGCCTATTAAATGGGAAACACAGATGGAATATGAACTGACAATCCATCCCTTACCAGGTGTAGCTGAATTTATATTTCTGCACTAAGCCTAAAGCCTCCTTTCAATTTATCCAAGTATTATATTTCAATTGATGGATGGATTGAATTTATATAGCTGCCTGTCTCATTCAGACATGCACCCGTGAACTCATTCATTCTCTTTCTGCGACGCAATGCCTCTGAATTCACTCGGTTCCCAAAAGGCTAGTATCTCGATTTATGGCAAAAGTTCATATTGTAGACGCCACAGGCTAGATTTTCCTAAAGGTGAAGGCTGTTTCGAGCAGGTACCGGGGTATTTGCTTATGAGCTAATCAGTAAACCAGCTTGCTCAGGAACTAGCTGTTTTGAAATTAACGTGTTTGCCTTGGGTAAGCACCCTCTTGAAAAATTGGTCAAAACAGCTTTAGAGAACTGAGCCAAAAGGTTCTCGTTCTGGACCAATCCCGTCAATGAAATCCAGGAGGTCTATCCAAGAACTTTACATGACGCACTAGGGAAACCGTTCTCGCAAAATTTAGGGCAAAGAATCAGAAGGGAGCCCATTCAGTTAAGGAAGCCATTCCAACCACTCAGAGAAAGGGATCCTGGGTGACCGTTGAGTATAAAGAAAATGTCTTTTGCAAGCATTTTTATTCTTCGTAACGGTAGGAATGGACAGAATAATAAGAGTCAGAAGGGACTTTGGAGGTCTTCTAGTCTGAACCTCTTCTCAAACAGAAACCTTAGACCACTCCAAACAAATGGTTGTCCAATCTCTTTTTAAAAACCTCACAACTTCTGAAGGCAATCCTTTCCACTGATTCATTGTTATTACCTTTATTGTCAGAGTACATGTGTACAATGAGATTGGCTGAGCCTCCCTTTGTGCACCCTTCCAACACAACTCACAGTGAGGACAAAAGTCCCTAACCCAGTCCCAATCTTATAACCCTGTGTGACCTTGTTGTTCTCATTGTCAAGAAATTTCTCCAAGGTTGCTTCTCTCCTTAATTAGTTTCCATCCGTCGCTTCTTGTCCTGCCTTCAGATGCTTTGAAGAATAGCTTGACCCCCTCTTCTTTGGGGCAGTCCTTCAAATATTGGAAGACTGCTATCATGTCACCCCACCATAATCATCTTTGTTGCTCTTCTCTGCACTCAACTTCTTTTTAATATTGTGGCGACCCAAACTGGATGGAATATTCCAAGGGTGTCTTACCAAGGCGTTATAAAAGTAAAGCATGAGGATCAACCCTCCTTAAAGTCGTTGAAGCTGCGAAACATTGCTCCAACAAAATCCCTTCTGTAACAAAAAAAAAGTGATGACAATGATAGATTATATTAATAATCTAGTCCTAATCATATTTATTTATTCATCGTATGGCATATTCACATTACATGTCACTAAAAGGGAACACGGGACTAAAAGACAAAACACAGAATAGAAAACATACAAATCTTATATTACTAAGTTGCAGTTATAATTTTTTTATTTCATTTGTTGCAGCCAGGAAATCCACAAAATCTCCATTGTAGGCTCTGTTCTCACACAGTGTGGTTACATGTTGGGTTGTTTGTTTTTTGGCCCCACAATCACAATTTGGTGACGGTATTTTATACTGCTAATCATAATGACTCATATAGAGGTAGCTAATAACTTGAGATATGTTGTTCCTGATACTTCACAAGATAAAACCAGGCCAGCTCTCCAAGTTTCTGGCTGGAAAAAAAGCCAGTCTCTTCCCACCCATCTACAGTTATGATCTTGTATAGCTAACGTCCCTGGGGAGATGTGGGAAGGTACTTTATAAAAGGAAAATCTAACTTTCTGGTTTTACGTAACCTCTGTGTACTCTTGTTGACAAATGAAGTATTGGGAAAGATGTTAGCTTTAGCGTTCTAGGATTCTTCTCTCTTGTGGAAATAAAAAACTTCCTACTCTTAATCTTGAGGGATTGACCACGTTTCAAGAGTCAGATCCACTCCAAGATTTCACCTGTCGTCTTTCTTAGGCTTCCCCTGATTCATACAATCCCCTTTTGGCAGGTGAAGTCCACATATTTTGACTTCTCCAAGAGACAGCGAATAGTTCTGGTTGCATTTAAGTTCCTTTTCACAGAGATAGAATAGAATAACTGAGTGGGGAGGGAACTTGGAGGTCTTCTAGTCCAACCCCTTGCTTAGGTAGGAAACCCTAGGCAAGTGGCTGTCTAGTCTTCTCTTAAAAGCCTCTTGTGATGGGAGTACCTACAACTTCTGAAGGCAAGTCATTCCACTGGTTAATTGTTCTCACTGTCAAGACATTTCTCCTTAGTTCTAGGTTGCTTCTCTCCTTGATTAGTTTCCATCCATTGCTTCTTGTCCTGCCTTCAGGTGGTTTGGAGAATAGCTTGACCCCCTCGTCTTTGTGGCAGCCCCTCAGATATCGGAACACTGCTGTCATGTCACCCCTAATCCTTTCATCAAACTAACCATACCCAGTTCCTGCAACCGTTCTTTGTATGTTTTATCCTCCAGTTCCCTAATCATCTTCGTTGCTCTTCTCTGCACTCTTTCCAGAATCTCAACATCTTTCTTATAGTATGGTGACCAAAACAGGATGCAGTATTCCATGTGTGGCCTTACCAAGGCATTATAAAGTGGTGTTAACAGTTTATGCTAAAAGCAGCTCAATTTTAGTGGCTTTTCAATTTTGCACTGATGTTTACAGTGATTTTTCTGGCGCTGCCAACATTTTTTTTACCCTGTATTCTCTTCTCCTCGACTTGCAACCATTCACTTTAGTGGCCGTTCAAAGTTACAATGGCACGGAAAAAAGTGACTTAGGACTGTTTTTCCACACTTATGCCCATTGCAGCATTCATGTGGTCATGTGATAAAAATCCAGATGCTTGGCAACTGGCATGTACTTATGACAGTTGCAGTATCCTGGGGTCATACGATCCCTTTTTGCGACTTTCTGACAAACAAAGACAATGGGGGAGTGAGATTCCCTCAACAACCATGTTACTAACTTAACATCTGCAGTGGTTCACTTAACAACTGTGTCAAGAATGGTCATAAATGGGGGAAAAATTCACTTAACAACTGTCTCACTCAGCAACATAAATTTGGGGCTCCTTTGTGGTTGTAAGTCTAGGACTGCCTATATTGGATTGGGCTGAAATCCCAGATGTTCTCTTTATTGGTTCTGTATTATTCTTCATCATGGCAATTGGCCACCTTGAAATTTTGATCATTTTCCCTTTTTGTAGAGGCCCTCGTCTCAGAGACCAGCAACAATGGCTTACTTGCAAATGGGATCAACTCGTTATGTGCCATCTGTGGGGACCGTGCAACTGGGAAGCATTATGGGGCTTCCAGTTGCGATGGCTGCAAAGGATTCTTCAGAAGGAGCGTCCGGAAGAATCACATGTATTCGTGCAGGTATAAAGAGGCGGTCATTTTTTCCCCCAAGGAATTCTGGGAAACTCCCATTTCCTTACAAGAGGTTCTCGACCTTGGCCGCTTGAAGCTGGGTGTCCTCCAACTTCCAGCATTATGGGAGTTGTATCTACTCATCTTCAAGTTCTCACTTGTGGGTTGTGTATGAAGGCAGAATCCACACATCTTCAAGCATGCTGGTTGGGGGATTCTGGGAGTTGAAGTCCATGCATCTTCATGGTTCTCACTTGTGGGTTGTATACAGCAGTGGGATTCTACTGGTTCGGACCGGTTCGGGTGAACAGGATGTTAAATTTGCATCTGGTTTGCCGAACCAGTAGTTGAACCACCCGCCCCTCCCTGCGGCCCATTTTCAATGCAGAGAAGTGCAGAGTCTGTGCAGAGGGTCTGGGAGTGGGGGAAACGGGCCTGTTTCGGACTTCCGGTGGGCCTCCAGAGCCCAGGGAAGGCCGTTTTTGCCCTCCCAGAGGTCCGAGGGAAGCCTCTGGACCCTTGGGAAGATGAAAAACAGAAGTTCCGGTAGGCCAGTCCCACCATGGCCAGTCCCACCCAGCAACTGGGCAGCGAACCGGTTGCTGGGATTTTTGAATCCCACCCCTGGTTGTGTATGAAGGTGGACAACAGTGGAAGGTCTAGAAAAGTCCACACACCTTCAAGCAGCTGGCTGGGGAATTCCGGGAGTTGAAGACCGTAGATCTTCAAGTGGCCAAGCTGGAGAAACACTGCCTTAGACGCAACCATTAGTAGTCCTGGGAAACATCTTATTTTCCCCAAGCATAAACTTTGTCCTTAGCGATTTCTTGGAAGAGATAACAATTTACAAGAGCAATAAATGACGGAAAGAAGCCCTCTCCATAATATAATTTTCTCATATATTTTTAGGAGACTTACGGGAAAAGACACAGCAAAATGCTATGTCCTTTACTAAAACAGCCCCCCCAAAAAATTACCATCCCAGGTTGGGAAATAATCTGTTCTCTTTCCTTGGAATTAACCTCTTTTTCCATTCCAGGTTCAGTCGACAATGTGTGATCGACAAAGACAAGAGGAATCAGTGTCGATATTGCCGCCTGAAAAAATGTTTCCGAGCAGGAATGAAAAAGGAAGGTAATTTCTTCCAACTGTCCTCCGTTATGGGGTGTGATGCAGTCCGTGTTGTGTTGTGCTGGCTGTGTAATCTCTAGAGACTAGCCTCTGGATGAGTCAATGAGTCAGAGTGAGTGCCACATAAGCAAATCTCTGCTGGTATCTTTCATGAGTCACAGATCAGCGAGGAATCTTTTGCCTTTCTGCAAAAGTTTCACGACCCAGATTAACCCAGATTAATCTTGCTCCCAGAATTATAACTGAAGGGGCAGAAAAATCTGATGATTTAATAAAACTTTCTTCAGAAATCTGACACGCCTGTCTTCCTAAATTCTTCTGCCTGAAACTTCTCCAGGCATTGATGAGCAATGTTTACCTCCCAGGACTTTTACATTAGTAGAGTCTGCCAGCGAAATAATTAAACTCCAAAGATAAACATGAATTTTGTCAACCCGTGTCCAATAAAACATGACAAATTGGATCCCCTTATGGATTTTTTGCAAAAAAAAACAGGGGAAAAAATAATGAATCTATGATTTATGGTTTTGAGGAATCTATGATTTATGGTTTGGACCTCAGGGACCACCAAACTCATAATTTTAAATCCTGCAGACCACTAATAGGAATTTTGACTGACGGCTTGCTGACATTGGTGGGAAAGTTGGTTCCATATTATATAGATGCAGGAGTTATAGGACTGGCCCTTTGGTCACCCCGGAGCAGCTCCTCCTCCACTCGGGTGCACCTGCCTGCCATGGACTGGAGGAGCTGCTCCGGGATGACCAAAGGGCCAGTCCTATAACTCCTGCAGCTATATAATATGGAACCAACTTTCCCACCAATGTCAGCAAGTCATCCCGGGGAGGATTTCCCTCCCCCGCCATTGGTCTTACCTTCCAGTTCCAGCTCACGTGGCTCTACTCAAGGTAAGGTTTGCACTCGGCCAGCGGGTGGCGGCCAGCAGGTGGGTGGAACATGTGGGCAGTGCAGTTTTGTGTTCCTGCACAGCCTGGATTAATTGTTTTTTGGGGGGACATTTCTGTGTGGACCACCAAAATTTTCTCACAGACCACCAGTGGTCCCTGGCCCACCGGTTGGCAACCACTGGTCTTGAGGATTATAGACAGGATAGATTTCAGAAAGAAGGAAGTTATGTGGTCACTGTAGAAGAAGAAGTGAATTTATAATTATGCTTGTGTCTTGTAACACCCAGGATTCATTTACTGTCTTGCACTGATATGCATTTATTTTGACTTCTTGGGCCACAGAGGTTTTCTTGTCCAATACTCAGGGAATAATCGCCCAGGGATCCTGTATTTAATCTAGTGGGCAAATGGCAAGATAAAGGCTTTGTCAATCCACTTAGTACAGCTAGTCAATGTTGTGATTCAGCCGGTTCACACCAGTTTGGGAGAACCGGTTAAGTTTCTGAGCAGTTTGGTGAACTGGTTGTTGGAAGAAATAATTAGGGGAGAGAACTGGTTGTTAAAATTATTTGAATCCCACCACTGTAGGTTAGTCCTCAAATTATGATCACAATTGAGCTCAGAATTTATGTTGCCACGTGAAAAATTTGCTAAGTTTTGAGCTTTGCCCCATTTTATGAATTTTCTTGCCAGCTTTGTTAAGGGAATCACCCCAGTTATTAAATTGGTGACATGGTCATTAAGTGAATCCATCTTCCCACTGGACTTTGCTTGTGAGAAGGTCACAAAAGGGGATCATGTGACCCCAGGACACAGCGACTGTCATAAATGTGAATGAGTCGCATCCGAATGTAAATCATGTGATTACAGGGATGCTGCACATTTTTCATAAGTGTGAAAAACGGTCGTAAGTCCCTTTCTTCAGTGCCGTTGTAACTTCAAAAGGTCACTAAATGAACTGTTGTAAGTTGAGGACTACCTGTGTAAGGAAGGGGCTGCTTAAGTATGAGGTCTTCCTAGGGAACCACCTTCAATGGGATTCATTTCTGGAGCCTGGAAAGTCAAAGCTCAGCTAGAAGTTCATGAACGATGGTGCCAGTTGATCGATCCATTGACTGCACTGTCAATCACTGGGCAGGTGGCCAATTCTCCATCGTTTCTTTATTGCTTCCCAAAAGCTGTACAGAACGAACGGGACAGGATCAGCATCCGGAGAAGCAGTTATGAAGACAATGGGGCCTTGTCCATCACCATCCTAACCCAAGCAGAAGCAATGGCACAGCAGGTAAGGGAGAGAGATAGAGAGGTAGGTAGGTAGGTAGGTAGATAGATAGATATGGATAATGAGAGATAGATGGATGATAGATAGATAATAGACATAGATGAGAGAGAGAGAGAGAGATACAGTACATACATACATACATGATATAGATAATGATAGATAGATGGATGATAGATACATGATAGAGAGAGAGATATGATATACATAGATACATGATAGAGATAGAAGGTAGAGATAGATAGATGATATAGATGATAAAGATACATAATATAGACAGATATATGATATACACATACATACATATACGTACATACATACAGATGATATAGATAGATAGATAGATAGATAGATAGATAGATAGATAATTTTCTTGCAGTAACTTAACTGTGAATTTATTTTAGTACTCCAATGATTTCTGATAGATAACTTTGCACCAAACTCCCCATGCAGAATTCATTTTGATCAATCTCAGCTCTACAAGTTTAATGATCTGTTTGCAGTCGGGGTCCATTCACGTTTTTTTTTTTTAACTGGGAGTGTTAATGAAACACTTGTGATATGTTGCCACCTGCTGGAGCAACGGAACCTACTGAATTGGAGCATATGATGCTCAAATAAACTGAATGGGATCGAGTGATAGATGGAGCAGGGAAGGGAAAAAATGTATTGCTTTGATGTTTCTGGTGGTGGTGGGGTTTTATTTTGAAAAGGTGCCCATTGCACGCACACATGCATTTACTTGTAAATTAAATTACCCCATTTAATCTAAGGCTTGTTTAAAAATTGCATTAAAATGGGCATGCATTCTAAAGACTGTTTATACAAACATGGGTATTTCTGTTGTTTTGGTGCACATTCTGCAATCTAATTTCTTCAAAATAATGCATGCCTGTCCTTTATTATTTCCTTTCCTTCCATCCATCCATCCATCCATCCTCCCTCTCTCCCCTCCCTTCCCCTCCCCTCCCTTTCCTCCTTCCTTCCTTCCCTCCCTCCCCTCCCTCTCTCCCTTTTCTTTCTTTCCTTTTTCTTTCCCATCTTTAGACAGACTTTTTCTTAAGACTTCTAAAAACCTGGCAATTTGCACTGAAAAATCTGGATTTGCAAGGATAATGCCCTCACTTCATTTGTTCGTTCATCAGTACAAACTTAGGTGTTTGCACACAATTGGAAAGTAAACGAATCCCTCTCCTTTCTCTGTTATAGAAAAGGAGGGGAAAGGGAGGGGGGGTAGCTCTGGTTACCTGGTCTCTTCCTTTGCAGTATTCAGCTCTCCGTCCAGTGCACAGCGCAGAGATTGCCATGAAGAAAATCGCCACCATCAACGACGTGTGTGAGTCGATGAAGCAGCAGCTTCTCGTTCTCGTGGAGTGGGCAAAGTGCATCCCTGTGTTCTGCGAGCTTCCTCTGGATGACCAGGTGAGCAAGGAACCTTCTTTGGCCCAGTTTTGTACTCCTAAATGGCTCCTCTTGCACAAGGGCGGTGGGTGACTTTTCGAACTCACACGCTGAAGAGTTTGCTTCTGTCAGGGAAATACTTTAATAGCTGACCAGTTGCTATTGATGATGAACCGAGGATGAGTCAGCATGTCTACTGCCACTTTAAGAAGCTGTCTATAAAAGGGAGGCCATGTGAGGACACGTCTCTCTCCTCGTGTTCTATCTCCATTGTAATTTTCCATGTAGAGTTGAAGATTGATTGCTTGCCTGGTGTTTGCCTAACACGTACGTGTATGTAGATAGCAGTCTTGTATATAAACCACTGTTAAAGCCTCTGTGTTGCTGTGTTGTGCTCATGGGTTGTCTCACAATGGTGGTTATACTGCAAACACTCCGACGGCTTCTTTAGAGTGGTTTGGAAGACGCAAGTAAGTAGTAACATCTTCTCCCTCTTGCAATTTGCAGGTTGCCTTGCTAAGAGCTCACGCGGGGGAGCACCTCTTGCTGGGGGTTGCAAAGCGCTCCATTCCATACACAAATTTTCTCTTATTAGGTAAAAATAATTTTTTCCTGCTTAGGTATATATATATATATAAAAAGCTGTCGTCATCCAGCTCCCTTGGAGCTTCTCGATCTCTTGACCATTGCAAAGGGGTCCACATTTGGAAATTTGATAATGAATCGGGGGTGTTGTCCTCAGCTAGTGGGCATGGCCAGCGGAGCATATCCTCTTCCCCAACTCCTTTAGATATTCTTCATTACCAGGTTGAAGTGCGCTTGATGAGACCTTGTGTGGCAAAAGGTCCCTTCTCTGCCTGGTCAGAAGCAATTTCACTCGGTCATCTGGAAGTTCTTGCATCATGAATCAGTACGGTGTTTCTCAATCTTAGCACCTTTAAGATGAGTGGACTTCAACTCTCAGAGCTGGCTGGGGAATCCTGAGAGTTGGTTGGAGTCCACCCATTTTAAATTGAAATCTGAGTGTTGGAAGCCACACGTCTTGAAGTCTTCAAGTTGCCAAGGCTGACAACCACAGCTTTAGAGTGAAGCAAAACCCTACTTTTCTCCATATTATCACACATCTTTTCATAAAACTGGGACTCATGTCACTGTTTCAGTCACCCCATCCCCTAGGTCTTTTTGGGATCACCCCAGTTGAAATCTACTGCAAGTACGTTGCAAGGGATCAACTGATTCTTCTCAGATCTTCAAGGGCATTAGGTTGTGTTTATGGACTGTCCTCAGCCATGGGTTGATTATGGCTCAAGGAACCTTAATCCAAGTGGCTTCCTTCACATAATGTGCTGTGCTCCAAGCAATCCACATGATGTCCTCGTGTTATGGGTGAACCATAGAGAGGGAGGGAGGGAGATTAAACAGCCACAAGGATTGATGGAGTGCTTCTGTTTCTTAACACTTAGAAAAAAATCGAGGTAAATAATCTCTAGATTAGCTGGAGCCATGTATCACCATCATGTGCCTCACAACATTCCTTCCTCTTCCATAGGCAATGACTTCATCATCCCTATGCAATGTCCAGAGCTTGAAATTGCCCGAGTGGCAATCAGGATTCTGGATGAGCTGGTGAAACCCTTACGGGACATTCAGATCGACGAGAATGAATATGCCTGTCTTAAAGCCATAATCTTTTTTGATCCAGGTATTATTTTATTCTTCAAATCATCCTGGGTTTGATTAAAAAACATCACCACCTTTGATTACCAGAAGATGATAGGAATTGAAAGGACAACGTCCATGGAGATTCTCAATCATCCAGGTTCAAGGCTGTCCCAAAAGTGTTTTTTCAAGAGACAAATGGATTTTCTTTGTTTTTTCCTTGAAGACGTTTCACTTCTCATCCGAGAACCTTCTTCGGTTCAGTTCTTCAAAACTGAAGAAGCGTCTTGGATAAGAAGCAAAGTGTCTTCAACGAAAAACAAAGAAAAGTCCAGTTGCCTCTTGAAAAGTCACAATTGATAGGACAAGCTTCCACTGGGTATCTTGACTTCCTTAGCTTTCCTGGACCTTCCACCCTTATCTTAAAAGCTACCTCTGTCCTGAACCAAAGCTAATTTTCTATTGTTTTTGCTTCACCCGATAATTTCCTTTCTCAGTCATGCTCCCACCGTGAGCCTGACTGACAACACTTGCTCCCATTCATTTCCACCTGCCTCGTTTCTCTCCTTTCTCCTTGTCCCAGATTGCAAAGGGCTGAGTGACCCAGGGAAAGTCAAGAACATGCGTTTCCAGGTCCAGGTGAACCTGGAGGATTACATCAACGACCGGCAGTATGATTCCCGGGGAAGGTTCAGCGACATCCTCCTGCTGCTCCCTCCACTGCAAAGCATCACTTGGCAGATGATAGAGCAAGTTCAGTTCGTCAAACTCTTCGGCATGGCTAGGATTGACAGCTTGCTGCAAGAAATGCTCCTTGGAGGTACAACGTGGGTGGAGATGTGAAGGGGATGGCTGGACTAGACGTGAAGGGGGCTGGACTAGGTGCAAGAAGACACAAGTTCTGCTCCTCCTTCAGGAATGAACCTCTGAGGAACCTCTTGGGTTGTCCCTCTTGTGCAACTAACCCCACCAGGTGGTAGTTGTGGAGAAAACACAATCATGGATGCTCCATCTACCATCTCAACCAGCTGAAAGAAAAGTGGGATAACAAAGTTGGGAGATAGAGAAAGAAGTTCTGGGGTTAGGTCTACACAATACCTTTAACCAGCAGCTCTGCTCACCTATCTCTGTTTGGCCTGGCTAGTTTTAACCCTGTTAAAAATATTCCCAAGGGCATTCTGATGGATCTTGGGATCGAAAAGAAGAGCTAGTTGAATTGGTGATTACGGGGGAAAAAGATGTTAATATAACTTCCATTACACAGTAAGGCACGTCTCTAAATCCAGAAATAATGATATAGGAGCAAGAGTGTCCAAATTGCCCCCAAGTCCATTGATTTTGTGGAGGGCTTTTGAGGGGGTTGTTATTCCAGACCTGTTTTTGTTTGAAGGGATGATGAACCTAGATAGCTGTATAACAGAGGTCTCCAAGCTTGCCAATTTGTGAACTTCTTGAATTCCTCAGGCAGCCACGCGCGATGAATTCTGGGAGTTGAAGTCTTAAAGTTGCAAAATTTTGACACCCCAACCCTATAACATAAACAAACAAAACCTTGTGGCACAGATTCCATTTCTATTCCATTTCTTTTTAGAAAACTACCAACGTGTTGAATGGCTTGGAATTCAACAAGGGCTGAACTTAATTCTTTCCCGGCCCTGTGAGACTTATTAGAGAACTGCAAATGGCTGGTGTGTGTGTGTGTGTGTGTGTGAATGTGTGGATGTCGTTATTTGTTGAAAACTGAAAGGCAATGCCTTTCAATGCTCTTTGCTCCTACTGTATTCTAATTTTGTGTAGATTCTTCAAGGGGACCAGGCTCCAAGATAGACCATTTTCTTTCATGTCACTTGACGTAGTTTGAAAGGCAGAAAAACGTGGACATCCAGAATTAAAATCAGGCTGTTATTTGGAGGTTTGTTCATTGAATATGATTGGACTGAGATGGCTTTCTTTTTGTGCAGGAACAAGTATGGATATGCCTCAATACCAGCCAGGCCCTTCCAGCCATAACATGGAGCATCTTCCAAGTCACATTGTGCTGCCTAGCGCAATTGGCTCAGTCATTCACACAATCTCAGTCTGTAGGTACCCAGTTTCTCAATGCTTCAATAAGGAAATCTGTAGTTGAACCTTAACCATTTGACCTAAAACATACAAATGCTTGGAATGATCAGAGTGGGTGAATGATGCCAATTGGATGTAGGGGTGGTGATGAAGTAGATTGGCAGGACGACAGTAGATAAGAAGTGGATCCACTGAGGAATGGGATCTACCGAACACATCATGAAGGACCTTTCGAAGGTCCAGGGCAGACTGATCAGGAAGGCAAAAATGTGTATGCTCACATACATGAGAAGTAATGATCATGTTCATCTTTTCTTCTACAGCTTCACCAGAAACTTCGCTCCCTTCTCCTTCCACCAGCACAGGAAGTGAAGATTACAAACTGGGTCCCACCCCTGGATCTGAAATCCCAACAACCCTTTTGCCCCAGGTGGTCATTCCCAAACAAGAGATCCTCTAGGAAATCCACTCTCACTTTTTTTAGTTGCCCCTTTTTTTGAATTCAACAAGCTTTGCTCCCATGATGGTAGCCAACATTGCTAGGTTTCTCACCCAACTAAATCACCTTGCATACCACTTGGGTCCTTCCCAGGAAAATATCTCACAACATTATTAGCATAACAGGTGTTAACTATCATATAAAACATTGGCAGTTAAGTGGTTTATTTTCTGTTACACTCCCATCTCTTGCGTTGTTGTGGAAACACAGGACTGGTTTGGGTGGAACAGCAAATGGAGATTAGCTCCATGCAGGTCTTAAAACCAGTTTGATGGCCATAGTCCAATAATAGTTCTAGTTGAGAGATACATAGAGTACATATAATTGGCATACTCCTAGGATTTAACCTAAAATTTTGAGATTCCTCTTACCATTTGTAAAATATCAATGTTGGAACAAAATAAATTGTACTTAAAATAAAAGACTTCAAGCAATGTGTCAAGTCAATACTTCAGAACGGCCATTTATGACTTGCGGGCAAGTTAGATCTTCACAAGAAGCTCAAGTAAGCGGTCAATCAATCAGAATAGATCTGGAAGGGAGGCCTTCTAGTCCAACCCTCTGCTTAAGCAGGAGATCTAATACCATTTCAGATAGGTTTTCTTAAAAGCCTCCAGTGATGGAGCACCCACGATTTCTGGTGGCCAGCAGTTCCACTGGTTGATTGTCCTCACTGTTAAGAAGTTTCTGCTCAATTCCAGGTTGCTTCTCTCCTTGATCTGTTCCCATCCATGGTTTCTTCTCCTGCCCTCTGGTGCTTTGGAAAAAAATAAGTTGACCCCGTTCTTTGCGGCAGCCTCTCAGTTATTGGAACACTGCTATCATGTCACCCCTAAGTGAGCCCATATTCTCTCTCCTGTTGGACTCCATCCATGATGTTGTGGTCAGAGACAGGCACATATGAACCTGGGGACTTTGTGCCGTCTTCCCTGGAGCAATGTCTCCGTACCCATAAAGTAAATCAAACCTGCCATTTGCCTGGTGCTAGTCAACAAAGCTTCAGTTAACTTTATTCCACATTTTTATATAAAAAAAAAAGTACAACAGAACGAGGACCTGAAAACCAAGGAACATTGTTTCCATCCATTCCACACATATATTTGCTAAATCAGAGACATAATCAGCTATTTAAACATGACCTGCCAAGTTTCAGAAGGACAGTCCCACCTGAGGCGGCCTATGTAGGAAAGGTCGATATACCCAATTCTCAAATGGTAGAACTCAAACCGATCTTGAACTGGATCTGCTTTTCACCTTTTTATCATGTGGTGCATTTTCTTCCATTGGTAAGGATTAACTTCAAACTAAGACTGAACTGCATACATTTTATTTAGATGACTGAGAAGAGTTTGCTAAGATCTACCAAGCACTCCTTGGTCGGATTCTGTAAATGCTAAACATCTTACCCCTGCTAAGACCCTGCTCATTTGCAACGGGCGATATTTCTTCTGCACGGCAGATGTTAAAAATAGCAGGCGGTACCAACCGGTATCAGGGAAAAGTATTTGTGGATATGTTTAATATGCTTATTAGCCTGACATGCCTCTTAAGAATGGAGGATTGGGTTCCTCCTTTAACACCATGGTGGACATACTGGTAGACCAAGTTCTCTCAGAAAGGAGAAGAAACACTAGATTTGGCTTGCGAAAGGAGAAACACCTACACCGTCTTTAAAAACATACCGAAGGACACACCTGTGGTTTGGCCTCTCTCCTTCCTCACCTCTTTTCCATCAATTCTGGGTATTTTTTAAATGCTGGCATGCCCCAGGAAGGATCTGAGGGGAGTATCCTACAAGTGCAGCGCTGTCTTATAAGCATGCAACCCAACTCACAAAAAGGTAAGGCACTATACAACAAGCAGTGAGGTGGGCCAAAGGTTGTCTTGCCAAAATCCACGGGCAAATGAGAAGACTGGATTTCAGGTGAGGGTTATCCACAAGAACAGAGATCCAATACGAGGGATAGGAACCGATGCCTGCTGCTTTCGCCGGGAGGGTCACACCCTACGGCAGGGGTGGGCAAACTACGGCCCGCGGGCCACATCCGGCCCGTTGGTCTGTCCAATGCGGCCCGCCCTGAAAAAAATCGCTGCCATTGGTCCATCCAATCTGGCCTGCCCCTGAAAAAAAATCGCTGGGCATGGCGTATTGCCCTGTGCCGCGTGCCCCCAAAGCTGCAAAACAGTGCGGAGCGATCTAGGGGTAGGAAAGAAAAGAAATTTGCAAAGGCCTCGGCTGGGAGTTCGAAATCACCTTCGAGTGCGACCTCTCGAAGGTGAGTCCCCGCCGATCCCCTTTTTTTCCAGGGCTTCCAGGCTTAAACTTTGCAAAGGTAAAGCTTGCAGGCTGGAGCGTCTTCCCGCCGAGGAGCGGGAAGGGTTCCACCTGGCGGGCGGGGCGGGCTGCTTGGAGCGGGCTGCCGTGCGGCTCGGGTGAGGCGCGAGCCCGCAAGTTAAAATGAAGCCAAAAGTTGCTGGGAAGTTGCTCAGATTTCCGGGGCTTCCAGGCTTAAACTTTGCTCGGGCGGCACTTTAAAAGCCTGCTCTCAACACCCGAGCAACTTCCCAGCAACTTTCGGCTTCCTTTTAACTCGCGGGCACTTGCGCCTGGCCCCAAACCGCGCAGCGCGGGGAAGCCCGGCGGGCAGGCGGGCGGACTGCTTGGAGGAGGCTCCGGGCTTCCCCTCCGCCAGGCACGAGTGCCTGCAAGTTAAAAGGAAGCCGAAAGTTGCTGGGAAGTTGCTTGGGTTTCCGGGGCTTCCAGGCTTAAACTTTGCAAAGGCAAAGTTTGCAGGCTGGAGCGTCTTCCCGCCGAGCAGCAGGAAGGGTTCCGCCCGGCAGGTGGGCGGGCTGCTTAAACTTTGCTCCGGCAGCACTTTAAAAGCCTGCTCCCAGCACCTGAGCAACTTCCCAGCAACTTTCGGCTTCCTTTTAACTCGCAGGCGCTTGCGCCTGGCCCCGAGCCGCGCGGCAGAGGGGAAGCCCGGTGGGTGGGCAGGCTGCTTGGTGGAGGCGACCCGGCGGTGCTCCGGCAGCAGCAACAGGCAGCTTTGCCCGGCTCCGCTCAGGTGTCCGGCTGGGGCTGTCAGGAGTTGCTACCGCCGGCACAGCTCCGCACGGCTCCAGTCCCGCGTTGCCTTGGGAAGGAAAAGGCAAAACCAGGAGCTGCTGAGCCTGAGCCTCCGGTGCCGCTGCTCCCGTTGCAAAGCACCGCCGCGGCTCTTTCTTTTTGCCTTTCCCTTCCCGAGGCAACGCGGGACTGGAGCCATGCGGAGCCGCGCCGGCGGTAGCAACTCCTGACTCAGGGGCCTCCGAGGGGAGGGAGCCTCCGAGGGAGGGAGCCTCCGAGGGAGGGAAGGAGGAGAAGAGGGGAGGAAGGGGGGCGATTCCCAAAAATCTTGTGCTGACCCGGCCCGTCTGTCAAATTTTAAAAGTCAATGCGGCCCCCAGCCAAAAAGTTTGCCCACCCCTGCCCTACGGCCTTCAACTCAAGAAGTGGGTCTAAGCCCGTTATACATCCCTCTTTCTACATGCTAAGGTAAAAAAAGGGGTTCCTGCAGAATTTTACTCTGCTAGTTGTTGCTGATGTCAGGATTCCAGCTATCGCTCTAATTAAATCATGATTCTCAAGCCAAACTTCAAAGAACTTCAAAGGATTCATTAAAGGCGACATACTGCCGCTGCCCTGTATGAGGCCAACTCTGGTGTACGTCATTCACAGTCCCCTGTGATCCTGTTTCCCCCCTGTTGCGTGTCATAAATCAGATTCTCCAATTGAGCACCTTCACAGGCTGGGTGTCATTGTTCACCTTCTCCAATTAAATATATTCGCGGGCAAAAGCTCTGGTATTTTAGTTACAATCTTTTAAAGAGAAGAGTTGGAATGTACTTTCGCTTTCAACTGCTCTTCCAGATTTCCCCCCCCCCTTTTTATAGCAACTACTAAAACAGGCATAGGAATGTTTTATGAGTTGACAGCTGACTCTACGGGGGTTCTCATCTCTCATCTCCGTTTCAAAGCCATTGAGCCAGCGCTGTCCGAGGATATTTCCACGGTTGTGTGGCCAGAATGACATCACGGAGCGCTGTTCCCTTCCCACCGAAGTGGTACCTATTTATCTACTCACATTTGCATGCTTTCGAACTGCTAGGTTGGCAGTAGCTGGAGCGAATACAGGAACTAACTCCATCATGTGGCGCTTGGGTCAAAAAACCTGGGCTGACAACTTTCCAGCCCGCTAGCCCAGCATCTTTGACCGCTGAACCACGATCCTACCTGCAAATGCTCCACCTAACACTCAGAGAGCTTCACTCAAGTCAAGAATTTCTCTGAGAGGTCAACTACAGACCCAGGGATGTCCACTCCAAGCCCTCCTTAATCCATATACCTCGTTGTGCCAATGCAGCTCTGGTGAACTTGTAACTCAACCTCAGACACACAAGCATGTTAAGCGCCAACATTTGTGCGACACCTTCATCACACGGGTATCCTCTTGCCGCCCTCTGTAGATGCCCAACTAAGGGGGTAGAAGCATGCGATGCCATTACTAGAACAAAAAGAACTCATCCCTACTAGAGTTAAGACAACTCTTAAAAGAAGTTCATTTTTTATATAAAAAAAAATCAGGATACACATACATAACTCAAGAGTTGTACTGAATCTTCTGGTTACAAGGCAGCTGTGCCTCTCTGTCTCTTTTACTTTAAGCATAATTTAAGCCCAATTACCATTAGGAAACAAGTGGAATTTCATTCTGAATCCTATGCAGAGTTAAATGCCCACCTGCCTTTCGTAGGTAGTTCCTTAATTACAACATTTTTCAACCTCTTTTTAAGAACTTTCCCTTCTTGTAATGTATCTCAACCTTGGCAACTCTTAAAGACACCTGGACTTCAACTCCCAGATTTCCCCAGTCAGCCATGGATCCACTAAATGAATGTAAGTCAAGGGCTACCTGTACTCTGGGGATCTAAGGCAGCTTCTTCAAAAACAAATGGACTGGCTTGAGGAACGTCTTCATGGATGACCTTCCAGACTAACTTCTGCTGAGCTTCAGAAGAGACTTCCTTTCCAATGACCCGTTTCCTGTGTCCCTAGCACCACTTCCAGTGCCCGGAGGGGTGGGGAAACTGTTTGAAAAACCTGCCGGCTTATTTGACGACGACCCGGTGGAGAAAGAGACAACGGAGAGTTGGCTGACTTTGAGAGGTTTCAACCCCCCCTCTCCTTTTCCTTCAAAAGCCATTCTTGACCTCCCCAAATAGCGGAGGACTTCCCTTAAATTGAGAACAAAAACAGCCGTTTGACCCAAGCAGACGGTAGCTTAGAGTTTGTAGGGTTGTTCCCTATTTAGCACTGAACTGATACTGAACCTGAAAAGGAATGATCCGGTGAGGTGAGGAAATTTGAAGCCTCGCGCTCTGTCAAGCTTTGGGTTCTCTCGTGGGAAAAATCAGAAGCTGTGTGAGATAATCGCCCACCCCTACTACAGCTCACAGGCCTCGTCGGGGTGAAAAGAAGAAAGGATACCGTGGCACCAGACGCCATCCTGAAACTTCTGGTTTCGGAGATTCGGTTTGGCCGGCTGTTTCCAGCACGTCCCGTGATGGACAACAGCGTCTCACGATGGACAACAGTATCTCATGATTGACAACGGTATCTCATGATTGACAATGGTACCTCATGATTGACAACGGTGTCTCTTGATTGACAACGGCAGCTCCAGGAACAGTCTTTTCAAAAGTGGAGAGAGGAAAAAAAAAAAGAGAAAACCCCACAGACTCCCCAACGAAGAGACCTGGTGAAAAATGTAAAAAAACAATTGCAGTTCTTCTAGAATCGCGTAACCGCAGTGGAGATGCTATTTGGACTTCTTCGGCAGGACTGTCCCCGTTTTCCCCCCCCTCATCGTTTGGTTTGTTCTGTGCAATGGAAGCCAGGCGTGGCAAATGTTCCCCGTTCCAGAGAGAGAGAGAGACGTTGGAGGCTATCAAAGGTATAAAACTCTTGCTTGCTACAAGCAAAATGTTTGTTTGGATACTTTTGTTATAAAGTCCGCCAGACCCGGGTTGTGGCTTGCCCCCCACCCCGTCTCACCTCCTCTTCCTCCCCCAATAAATACAGCAGACGCGCCTCGTGTGGGCTTCAGCATGATTGGGCGGGCTCAGACGGAAAATTCGGGCGCTCCTTTCTTGGCCCTCCTCAGTAGCAGCCTCCGGACTCGAAATCCAGCGAAAGGATTTATCCACAGCAGAGACGGTTGTCCCCCGAAGACCGACTTCATCCCTTCCCAGCACAGCCGCCGTTCCCAGGTGGGCTTCTCGCTCTTCAGCCTTTCGATCTCCTGCAAGTTAATGGGAGGGAGGGGAGGCTTGGGTGAAACCCTGCAAACTTGGGGTGAGCAGAGATTCAAGGGAGGTCTCCGCTGGAGGGGGGGGGAGAGGTTTGTGAGAACAGCAGGGGCCGAATTTGCAACGGGGAGTGGGGTTGGGGGTGACGTTGGAGGGTGGGGAAGGGAACGGCTTACCGTTTCATCGTTGCATATCGAATGGATCTGGGTGCCGAACATGACGGCGGTGAACGTCAGAAACAGAAACCCTTCAAGGCACAAGAAGATCAGCAGAATGACCGTCACGGGTGGGGAGAAGTTACTGCATTCTGGGAGGGAGAGAAGGAAGGGAGGGAGGGAGAAGGGAGGGAGGGAGAGGAGTGGAAGGGGAGGGGGGGAAGGAAATAAGGGTCAAATAGACGGAAGGAAGGAAGGAAGGAAGGAAGGAAGGAAGGAAGGAAGGGAGGGAGGAGGGAGGGAGGGAGGGAGGAGGAAGGAAGGAAGGAAGGAAGGAAGGAAGGAAGGAAGGAAGGAAGGAAGGAAGGAAGGAAGGAAGGAAGGAAGGAAGGAAGGAAGATGGACAGACATTGGAGAGTGATGGAAGGGAGAGAGGGAGGGTAAGGATGGGAGAGAAGGGAGGGGAGGGAGGAAGGAAGGGGAGAAGGGGAGAGAGGGAGGAAGGAAATAAGGAAGGGTCAAATAGAAGGGAAGGAAGGAAGGAAGGCGAGGAGAGAGAAGGGAGAGAGGGAGGAAGGAAAGAAGGAAGGGTCAAATAGAAGGGAAGGAAGTAAAGAAGGAAGGAAGATGGATGGACAGGCATTGGAGAGTGATGGATGGATTTTTTGGGAGAGAAGGGGGAAAGAAACAAGGGTCAAATAGAAGGGAAGGAAGGAAGGAAGGCGAGGGAGAGAGAAGGGAGAGAGGGAGGAAGGAAAGAAGGAAGGGTCAAATAGAAGGGAAGGAAGTAAAGAAGGAAGAGAAGATGGATGGACAGGCATTGGAGAGTGATGGATGGATTTTTTGGGAGAGAAGGGAGGGAAGAAACAAGGGTCAAATAGAAGGGAAGGAAGGATGAGAGAGAGAAAGAAGGAAGGGAGAAAGGAAGGGGAAGAGAGAGGGAGGAAGGAAGAAAGGAAGGAACGGAGGAAAAGAAAATTAAGTTTGAATCCAAAACAATCACATTCACGAGGTCTTTTTAGAACAATTAGCCAGCCAGAATAAAGAGGGACTGTGAGGTAGAATTCAAAACTGACTTGCAAATGGTTGCAAGCGAATATAAAAGACTGTATTTATAGAAGGCACAAAAACATTGTACAATATACTGGAGAGTGGAAATATATTACATATATTGGCCAGACAGTTTAGGAGGTTCTTATTGTTCTGGGAAGGTGACATTCCTATTTTAGGGCTTCAAAAACTTCCTCCAACTTAAGGGTGACTCCTGAAAACTCCACGGATACATCGATAAATCAGAAGGCATTTGTTTGGCCCCTTTCAACTATCAACGACTGTTAAAAGCCAATAGCTTTTGCAACCAGCCTGTTTCTTGTCTTGTATTAATAATGTTGGCAACAGTAAAAAAACAAACAAACACACCCTGTGTCTCCTCCGAGGAAGCAATTTTGACTTCCTAATCAAGCCTTTCTCAACCTTGGCAACTTGGGACTTCAACTCCCAGGATTCTCCAGCCAGGGGGATTCTGGGAATTGAAGTCCACTCATTTTAAAGCAAAATGTAACACAGATACACTGCGTTTTCTCCATGCGTCTGTCTCTCGCAGCACGGATCTAAGCATCGCCCAACGCTGCGCTCCCATGCATAATTCAAAAAGGCAATTATTTTGAAAACAAAACTTCCCCCAGCACATCGGTCGGCTGGAAGATGTCACTCGAGCACTTAGCAAAATGCTCTGCTGGAAACGCACCCAGTCTTCACTCAACTGCCCATTTTCCATTTTCAGGCTTCTCAACCGTTGGGTATCTAGACTTTCAAAAGGTGGGTCTTCTCCCGGAACGTCTAACTACCTTAAAATTTCTTGTCTTAAGATCCGCCGGTGGCGCAGTGGTTAAGAGTGCTGTGCTGCAGGCCACGTCTGCTGATAATTGGCTGCCTGCAATTTGGCAGTTCAAATCCCACCAGGCTCAAGGTCGACTCGGCACTTCTCTCCTTCCAAGGTGGGTCAAATGAGGACCCAGATTGTTGGGGGCGATACGCTGACTCTGTAAACCGCTTAGAGAGGGCTGTATAAAGCACCGTGAAGCGGTATTCCTTCCTCCCTCCCTCCCTTCCTTCCCTCCTTCCCAGTAGTTAGAATCCAGTATTGCAGGATAATTCTGCCCACTGCCAGCAGTTCGATCCTGACTGGCTCAAGGTTGACTCATCATTCCATCCTTCCGAGGTGGGTAAAATGAGGACCCAGATTGTTGGGGAAAAAGAGGCTGACACTGTAAACCGCTTAGAGAGAGGGCTGTAAACACTATGAAGTGGTATATAAGTCTAAGTGCTATTGCTATTTTCCAAAACTACTCCAGCTCTAAAGATAAGCTTGAAAAAGATAATGCTTCTTCTGAAAAACCCTTGTCCAGCAGAGTGAGAAAATCCTTTATTTAATCACCTTAGACCCCAGATTGTACTTATTTGTTTCGGAATTATTTCTCTTCAAAAGGCACGATTTGGCTTGGGTACAGCTTTAATCAGCCTGGTGAAGTTTCCCCTGATTTTTATTGATGGCTGCCACCACTGGCTTTTGTAAATGGCTACTTAAAATCCTTCCAGTTTCAGATTTGTGCACTGGTTCCTTTACGGTCTGATGGCACCTGAACCGTTCTACTACTAGACCAGGGGCCTCCAAACTTGACAGCTTCAAGACTTGTGGACTTCGACTCCCAGAATTCCTCTTCCGGTCATGTTAGCTCAGGAATTCTGGGAGTTGAAGTCCACAAGTCTTGAAGCTGCCAAGTTTGGAGGCCCTTGTAACAAGACCAAGCGATTTTAGGCGTGCTTATAAATAAAATCAGTCCAAGGCCACGTGCTGGCTTACCAATCCACTGATCTCGGACACAGGAAAAGAACTGGAACCCACAGAGGATGAGGGCATGAGCTGAAATTAGAGCTATGTACATCTGGAAAAGAAGGGAAGATGCAGAAATCAATCTTCGGAAGGCACAGCTCCCAAGACAATCGCGTGTCCCCTTCCTTTATTTCTCATCTAACTGTGTCTATTTCAGGGGTGTCAAACTCGATTTGAGGGCCGCATCAGGGTTGTGCTGGACGGGGGGGGGGGGCCTGGCTGAGGTGGGTGTGGGCATGTCCAGTTTGACGTCACTCGTTCAGCTCCGTTTTCGGCCACGATGGCTTCCTGCAGCCCTCTTGCCAGCAAAAACGCCCAGGTGGGCTGTGCACAGCCTTCACAAGCTCCGTTTTCGCTGGCAGAGGCACCACAGGCCAATTCTTCACTCTTTCCAGAGTGGCCCCATGAGCCAGACTGAAGCATCCCTCCAGCCGGATCTGGCCCAGGGGGGCCTCGACTTCGACCCCCCTGGTTTATTTTCTCCATTTTGGAAGTTGCCTGATTCCACAACCATTTGAGGCAGCTTACAATAAAAAAATTAAATGCAAACGATGCCTATTAAAAAAATTAAAATAAAATAAAAGGAACAGAGTTCATCGGAAGGTGCCCCCACCCACCCAAAAAAGGTTCAAACAGCAAAATAAAAAAAGCTCAGCCCCCATTTCCAAGCCAAGGAAGGTCTGAGAAAAAGCCCAAAGGGTACAGAGATAGCAGAGATGATATTTCACAAGGCAGATATTTCACCATCACCATCTAATGTTGGCATTAGAATGCCACCCGTATTCTGACTTGCAAATTTAAACGTTCCGCTAACACTCATCCCTCTTCCCCGATTGGCGATAAATGAAATCCCGATGCCTACTCACAGTAAAAAGCACGAAAAACCTCTGGTTCCTTTCCCCTACGCAGTTGTTAACCCACGGACAGTGATGGTCCATCTTCCGAATACATCGTTTGCAAATACTGATGGGAATTTAAAAGGAAAAACAAGTGAGGAGGAGGGGGGAAAAAAAAGAGGTTATGTGCATTTTGGAGCTGAAAGTAGAAGCGATTTCTTTGAGAATCCAAGGTGTTTGCATACAGCAAACCAGCCAGATCTATTTCCTCTTTTAGGAATCCGACAAAACTTTATTAATTTATAATTCCTATTTCTGAACCGCTCAACTCTAAGAGGAACGTTGGAAAATAGATCAGGTCGGTATCGTATCAGAGAAAACTCCCAGGACACAAAGCTATTATGGGTCAGGGAAACAGGGTGAAGATTTCAAACAGTCCTCGGAGCGAGGGACACCCATCGATCAGTCCGAATAGAATTCTGAAGAATGGAAGAAGCTTCTTGAAGGAGAAGCGCAACCTTTTCAAAGAAAACAGCAAGGAAGTCCAGTTGCCTTTGGGACGACCAGGACCAGGACGATGGAGAAGCTCCTTTGAAAGAAGACCAGCCTGGTGGGACCTCAGGGTAGCAACGGGGAAAGGATTTTACACCTCAGTTCTAACCGGAGGGAGCTAGGTATATTATATGCCGGTTTCAGAGCAAATCAAGGACAGCGCGGCGGATACCTGCAGTGATGGGCACGTTCTGGCTTCACGCTGCAACATTTGGGGCACTTGTAGATGACCTCCCCTGGTTTCAACTGCAAACTCTCCATGTATTCTTTTGTCGCATTTCCTTTGGGAACAGCACCCTAAAAAGCAAGACAGACAAAACTCAGTGACTCAGGAGGCGGCTGCTCTTTTGCACTGTACTCCTCGATGATCTCACGTTCTCCAAACAGGCTGTCCTTCAGTTCCCAGAATCCCCGAGGCTGCATTGGGAGAATGGGAGAATTCACCACGGCCAACTTGCTACACAGCCAACTCACCACTAGCCAATTCACCATGGCCAACTTCGCTGTGGCCGGATCATCAAGGCCAACTCACCACGGGACAACTTCACCTTGGCCAACCCGCCACAGGGCAATTCAACAAGTATATTTAATTATTGAAAATAATTTAAAAATTATTGTAATCTTTGTCCTTCAGATTTCATTTTGTCCCTCCTTTCACATCCTTTCTGTAATGATTCCATTCCGCCTGTCAATTCATAAAATATTTCTCTGGTCTTTTTGGAGTTGCTAACAGAAAGGGAGGCGGGAGCAGTGCAGCAGCTTGCAAAACCAAAACTGCATTCCATAAATGTTTTCAGAGATAGTAACCAGGTGACCGAAGTTTCTGCCATGCAAAATTCTAACTGGAGAGCATGATTGATGACTCTCGGCTATGGATGTGTCCCATTGGAGAATATGAATGATATACCCAGAGGGTGAGGGGAAAACCAGGGTCAAAGGTGACAATGAATGATGTGTCTCAGAGTCGGCTACATCCAGGCAGTGCCGGCATATTAACTCCCAATAAATCCTTTTTTTAAGTTTTGGAAGTTTGGCTCGAGACTCATGATTTAAATGGGGGTAACTGCTGGAGCCCTGACACCACCATTTCTTCAATATTATGTAATTTTGTTCCGAGGTGAGTTATTCTGCGGTGAGTTGGCCATGGCAAATTGTTCTAGACTCATGGGATTATAAGAAGCAGGAATCCACATGGTCTAGAAAGAGTTCTCCGCGTGGCATCCAAAACCGTTGGGTCTCCACACTCACTGGATCCGTCAGCATGGTTCTTAGGTGAGAAGACAACGCAAGCACAGCCAAGCCGTTGAAAAGGACTCCGTTGACCAGGGAGTACCAGAAGTCTTTGGAAGGCAGCAGCATGACAAAGGTGACCACGAAGTCGGCGTAGACCACCAGAAGCCAGGTCATCACTGCGCAGACCATCCCGCAGCTGTCGCGGATGAACCAGAGGCGATCTCCCGCGTCACACGCGGATGATGAATCGTAGCAGTCGTTCTCGGCCAGAAGCGGATGGTGTTCAACTTCACGCAACCTGTGCCCGGATGACTGCATGGTTTTCCGGACTGGCCCTGTGGGGAAATAACCAGTGGGTAGCCATGCAGCCAGGATCCTAGATGGCCCATCCTCTGTCAAGGGATGGCGAACAGCCCATCCTGTTCTAATTTAAACGAGGCAAGTCAAACGCAGTAGGAAGGACCCCAGAATCGATGTACCCAAGGTTGATCTCAACAGACTCAGAAGACCAAATGTTTAAGATCCTAAGGGTCAATCGGTTTTTTTTTCCCACATTATGTTGGCTGCTTATAAGAACTTCTAGAAGTCCTCAAGTCAGCTGTTGAAATGTAAATAAAAGCAGGGATTGGAGCTCAGAGTTGAAAGGAGGGGTCTGCAGTGCGTTCGGAGCCTGCCTGTTTTCTCGCAGATGTTTCCTTATCCAATTAACATCAGTGGGTAGAAGGGAACAAGATTTGCAGAGGAGGAGGAGGAAGAGATGGAGATTGTGGTGTCCTTGGTGTCCTCTGAGCTTGGTTGCTTTCTTGCAGACATTTCATTACCCAATTAAATAACATCATCAGTGCTAGAAGGGAGTGAGGTTTGGAGGAGGAGGAGGAGGAGATGATTGTGGCACTCTTGGTGCATGACTGTTTTCTTGCAGATGTTTCATTACTCAAACTAGGCAACAACATCATAGAACAACTGAGTTCAGAGAGTACCAAGGGCCCCGTTAACATTAAAATCTTCCCCTCTTTCCCACTGCTTTTGTTTCTGGCTGTTCTTTTGGACTGGCTTCTCAAGTGTAAAATCTTGGGGGAGGAACCTCACAAAAGGAGACTCATGAAATCTACCTCCTTCTCGACAGACCAATCGTGGGGCTTCCATTGTTTAATGCTGTTTTTGCAGAAGTTTGAATACCTTTAGCTGTACTAAATGAGATGACCCCGTCAATGAGTTACTTTCACGCAGGAATTACACCCTAGGATCTATTTATTTATTTACTTATTTGAAAATTCAGCCTCCGGGGGAATAAAAATTCTTGCTCTGGGGATCCATCTCTTGGTCCTCGTTTGCCTGGCCCATTTGCCTTTCCCGTCTGCAGGATGGAAAGCCTTTCTGGGGAACATTTGCTAAACCCCATTTGGTGTCTTTGAGTGAAGTTCTCAGAAGCTTCATGAAATCACAAACGGCCTCGTTAAATCATGGCTTGCTTGGGAAAGGATGGCGTTCTCAGGGAGCGCCCCACAGAAAATCAAAGCAGGAGGAACAGCTGCAGTGTTAAGTCTCCCAAATGCCGGGAATGGCAAGAAATCCTAGATACCCTTTTCATCCTAAAATCCCTATTGATTCAGGGCTATTACGGGTCGATGGTGAAGAGCAGGGCTGAAAGCCTGCTATTGATTTGCTGATATCTGAGCAGATGCTTCTCGGTTCCCCCCACGAACGGCAGCTTCCTTTCCCTTGCAAAATAGCACACACGAATGCCAGTTTTAGAGGCGCGTTCGGCTAATGTGTAATTATCCTTGATTTATCACAAATCAAGGCGGGAAGTTGGGCCCTGCCAGCTGAATGAAACAAGGACAGAAGGGAGTTAGGATTGATTCTACCTCCTCCTCCTCACTGTGAATAGGTGCAGCCTTAGCTTGAAGATAGCAATCACCCCTCAATTATTATTATTTTTTCTTCTTTTCAAGATGCTCAGCGACTGTCTGGGCAAGTTCCTGCACTTTCCTGGTGGGGTTTTTCAAAAGCTGTTTGCCACTGTCTCCTTCCTAGGGCTGATAGAGAAGGACCGGCCCAAGCTGACCCAGGAGATTTGGCACCTAAGGTAGAACTACAACTCACAGTGTCTCCTGCTTTCTAGCCTGGTGTCTTCACCACTACCCTGATCTGGCTCTGGTCTGTAGCCAATTCTTCTTTCACTGATTCTGGTGAAGGAAATCAGGATCCATTCAGAACCACCTCAAGGCTTACTACGATCCTTAGGAATCCAGCTGACAAATGGCATTACTGCAGCAGGGCAAGATTTTAATCCTGCCTTTGGAAAACAATCAAGTCATCCACACAACACCCTAAGCATGACTTGATGAAAACAAAAACCTTCATTTTTGGCACAGGGTTCAGATCTTAATCCACGGAGCAGCAATTCTGCAGCAAAAAAAAGCTGGTTTTGCTTTCCCCTCCCCTCAAAAAAAAAAAAAAGATGCTGTGTAAGATAAGAGATTTGCTGGGGGGGGAGGGAAGACAGCATAAAGGAGGTTGACTTGTTGAAAACCCCAAATACGTAATCGAATGTGACTGGGGGAGGGGGGAATCGCTCCAACCTAAGCTGAGGCACGGAGCCTTCGCATAAAAAGGATCGCTTTCAAACCACAAATATTTGAGACAAGGGCTTGACTGTTTTGCAGCTTTTATAAAATTGCCTATATTCATTTTCTCCAACCTGGTGCCCTTCAAGCATACTGCATTGCAGTTTATGTACATATCTTAGCCAGCCTCCTCTTAGCCAAGACCAAAGAGAGTTTGATCTTGGAGAAGGAGGGCCGATGAAACGCTTTTAACTTGGGGCTTCAATTCTGGTTTTCCCAGCCACAAGAATATCAAATAAACAGGTTTTGCATTCGCTGCAGAAAGGCAATAACTACCCACAGGAACTGATGAGAGGACAGTCCGCAGCAAGATGTCACAACAACTTAAAAGTCGAACTGTACCAAAAGCTCAGAGAAATGTCCGTCAAATACTCCTATGAATAATGTTAACGCTTGATGAAAATATATCTCCCAAAAGGAGCTGCAATAAATATATATATATATGTTTTAAGTTTTCACGGTACTTACGTGTTTCTGTGTGTGTGTGTGTGTGTGTGTGTATATATATATATATATATATATATATATATATATATATATATAATGTGTGTGTGTGTGTGTGTGTTGTATGTATGTATGTATAGTATTCAGCTTTGTTCGGGTATTTTCCCACGTCATTATAGTTGTGCTTTTAAAGTTGTAGCAACGTTTCGGCAATATAGAAGCCTGATGATGGCAGATGAGATTCTGCCGAAACATCGCTACAACTTGAAAAGCACAACTGTAATGATGTGGGAAAATACCCGAACAAAGCTGAATACCATACATATAAATACCCGCGAAAACTTAAGAAGACATACACACACACAAACACACACATATATATATATATTAAAAAACAGTCTAGTCATGTGTGCATGGCAACTGGCCACGAACCTCTAGTGGTGCTTTCAGTTTGAAATGTTATCCATCAATCTCACTTCCCTAAATTGTCTATCTGGATGGTGGAAAAGGCCCTCCTCCGTGGCTTTCTAACGGAACGTCGAGGTCAGTTGACGAACTTCACGAGTTTTTCTTTGCTGTTTTGCCTCTGCCTATCCGAAGAAAGCTTTATGAACGGGAAGCTGGGTAAGAGACGTGGAGGCCCCTGGGTGCAGGTGTTTCTATGGGCCAGGGGGAAAAAAATAAAATCTACATACCTGTTAGGGACAACGGTTACTGGGACATCTTGCTGTTCCTTTGGGCTTTCGACGATGCAAACGATGTGGTCATATCTGGTGTAACCTTCCCGAGCATAAATAGAAGTGTGTGTTGGTCCCAATCAGAACAGCTTGAGAGAAAAGCCAATGGCGGGGGGGGGGGCATCACCTGGAAAGGACAAAACATCTGCTGAATGTGGTAGCAGGTGCTCCCTGGAGAAGCACTTTTGACCTCTGGCTCACTTCTCAAGTTCAAGCACCTCCCTTTCTCTGGATTGAATCCTGAAATCTCTAAGGGAAAAGGGGAGAGAGAGAGAGAGAGAGAGAGAGAGAGGGGGGAGAGAGAGAGAGAGAGGAGGGAGAGAGGGGGGCTTCTGATTCTTCAGAAGAGGAGAGGTTGTGGTTAATGGGCAGTGTTATCCGCCACCAGCTGTTTCGGGAAGTGTCAAATTCAAGCCATCTGCCCTGCTCTCTTGCTGTCCAGCTGTCCGCAGGCTATTGCCATATTCCAGGAGGTTATGACCCATCTGGGAAGGCAGAATGCACGTTGTCCGGGGGCTGCTTGAAACTTACAAACTGATGCATTGCAAACCAAGGTAACCAGGATGACTTTGGAACCATTTTTTGTCAGGAGTTTAAAAAAACTTCTATATTAGGTATTATTCACCCAGCTGAAGTTGATTTTTAAAGGCTTGGGACGTGGGTCCCTAAAGGTCGTTTCTGCTATATAGTATGAAATACATTCTTCTCAGGGTAATTAAGGTTAGACATTTCTTTCCATCTGTGGTCACTTTTTTCCCCCCTTCCCAGAAGTTCCTTTGTCAGTCACTGCTGCTGTTCAGTTTTAGGTGCTCTGCTATTATTTCATTTCCCATGCTTCCAACGAAACTGCAAATTAATTTTCCTTCTAAGTTATTTTAGCATTTCTATTTCTACCATTTTATTATCCTTCTTTTGCTACCTTTAGAGAATAACTGTGGGTTCTGGTCTACTGATGTTTGCTATTGATCTTTTGATTTATTTTTCTCTTACTTTAAACGGAAAACGTAGAGCAACTTAAAAAGCAGGGGAACACAGTCGCCTACATAGCCAAACTACTAAGGTCTACAGGAAAAAAAGGAGGACGCCAGCAAATCCGAGAAAAATTGCCAATTAATTAAAAATTGCAAAATAATAAGTGAGCAAAAAGACAAAACACTTCTCCAAGTAACTCTGTTGACCTCTCTCTCAACAGCCCAGAATGCAAACAACTCAACGGCACACTGATAATGTCAACAAGAGTGAATAATTCAAAAGTACAGAATGTGAAGCAAGTTTGGGCATCTCGTGAATGAGCTAATCCACGTTAAGAACAGGAACTTTCCCAGAATCAAGCCAAGCCTTCAGATAATTCAACCAAGGAAAGGACAAGGGGAAATAAAAGACTGTCAATGTAAAATATATTTCATACAGAAATAAGAATA
The DNA here is from genome assembly GCF_049901735.1 of Notechis scutatus. NCBI lineage: Eukaryota > Metazoa > Chordata > Lepidosauria > Squamata > Elapidae > Notechis > Notechis scutatus. The sequence continues at coordinate 2,704,937 of NC_142017.1, read as the reverse complement.
TAAAAATCCACTGATTCCAGGGCACCAGGGACAAAGCATCCACCCCAACGATGCAAAATTGTCATCCACAGTCAGATACCGTTCCAAATATTATAATTTTTTTTGGTGGGGGGGGGAGAGTAAATTGATGCTCCTTTGAGTTGACATACCCTGTCTTGGAGGAAGCCAACCTAGTCAGCCTTTTATTGTCCAGGAAAAGCAGCAGCTGCAGGAGGCTCAGCCGGCTTCTAAGCGCCCAATTAAAAACCTCTTCTTGATTATTTATTCCAAGTATTGCAGCTTTCAAGGTCACAGTTGCTCTGCTCCCGCTAACGGTGACCAGCCTGTAACTGAATATTCCCAGCCATCCTAAAGTTACATATTTTTTTTCCAGGGCTGCCTCTCCACAAGAGGTACCAGCTGTGGTTGAAGCAAAGCTACCCTCCGCCTTAAAGCTAGCTTCTGCTTCCCTTTTTGGAGTTTCCGAGTTGCAACATACCTACAATCGGTTCCTTGAGCTGGTCCTGGCAAGTTCGGAGGATGTTCTAAGCGGGAGGATGGAAGAGGATGGAAAGATCTGCAGGCCACGGACGGCCTGCCCCAGCCTCGTCATGGGCCATGGCGGTGGGGTGGTTACATCCTGATGGGCTCCGGCTCGCCAGAGATCCACAGGCGTTCTCATCAGCAGGGCCTCTGATGTCACAGAGATCTCCCTAGGTGAGCAGAGCAGGCAAGGTAACTGCTCTGTTGGAGGAGGGGGGGCCACAGGGAGGGCCAGAAGCACATCAACAACACGGCGGGAGACATTCGTGTGAATCCGAAGGCAAACCTTTGAAGCTGCTGACCAACGTCACAATTCACACACGTGGGAAGATCAAGCAAGTATACATGTTCTGATCCAGGCTTCGTAAACTGTACTTGTTCACAAACTTGTTTTAAAAGCAAAACCTATTTTATTGCAATGCTGGGAATTGTTTTCATTCCCAGACGGAATTCATCTTAAACAATCCCCCAAGATAAGCACGTGCCTTTCAGCTCTGTGAAGTGCTGCCCAAAACAGAAGTATCAAATAAACTAGAAAAGAAACCAACCGAAGTACCAGGAAAAAATGACCAGAGTACACAGAGCTTCAAGGAGGACTCAGAATCTGTTGAACTACTTTGCTTCCTGCAAAGATGCCGTCACCTTGGCCTGACTTTTATCCCTTATGGGTCAATCACCTCCGAGCCTTACTCCTGAGTCGCCCTTTTGTCTTAGCTGCTCTTGCCTTCTAGCAGCTCTGCGCACACGCGCACTGGGAACAGGCTCCCCTTGTTCCTCTGCCTCGCTACTGCCAGACTCCAAAGGCTCCAAAGGCAGCACCCCACTCCCAGATGGTCCTTGCTCCATCCCTGGATCGGATGCAGGACCCTCGTCCGAGTCCTCTCCAGACTCCCTGACTGGTCCTCGTTCTTCCTCACTGTCTGATTCTGCTACCATCTGTCCAGGCTGCCGGCGAACCACACCAGTGTATATTTTGCAGAGCATTACAGTAGCCCAGAAGGATTGCTCTTCTTTCTGCGGGAACACACTTATGCAGAAAAATAACACATGTGTTTTGTGTGTGTTCAGTAACACATACGTGTTACCGCAGAAGGAAAAGCAGTCTTCCTGAGCTACTATAACACTCAGCAAAATACACACTTTTTTTGATCTCTCATGTGCCACCGTGTTATGTTTAGAGGTTTTTAAGAAGAGACCGGACAATCACTTGTCTGAAATGGTCGAGGGTTTCCTGTTCAAGCAAGGGGCTGGACTAGAAGGCCTCCGAGGTCCCTTCCAACTCTTGTCATTCTGTTGGTGTGGATTTTGGAGATTTAAGACAAACAGGAGTTTTCATCCTACCAGCAATGAGACAAAATAAAAACCATGCACCTGGGCAAACCATGGTATGTTTTATATTTTGCTGAGGGCATCTGTAATATAAGTATGATTCTTTTTTTTTTAGTTACAACACTTGATTGTCCACGTTACTTTCCTCTCCTCATTCTTTTTAAGACCGAAGTGAGCATTTATCTGTTGTTGTTTTTTTAACCTTCCATTTAGCAGCCTTTAGTCTCTCCCCAGGGGCATCGGTTTTGATCTGCTCTCGAAGTTTTGCAATTCATCCTTCAGTTGCTGGATCTACTGGCCAAAATTGCAGATGCAGATGACCGGCTAGTGAAGTCAGCTGACGGGTGGGAGGATTAGCCATCACTTTCCTTCAATTATTTGATGCTTACCGAGACAGGATCTCCCCTAATGAGCTCCAGCGTCTTTCAGAGTCATCCAATTAGTGTCCAGTTCTGTAATAACTGTACTGTTGCATTGAAGAAAAAAAAAAAAGGATAGAAGTAATTGAAGGTTTTGCCAGGCGATGAGAAAGCCCAGCCATTCTATTGTGTGCCACTTCCTGAATGCATTTGGGAGGCATGCTCTAATGCAGTATTAGACGCTCCTTTGCTTGCAAAATGTCTCAGTTTCCGTTCCGTTTTTTGCTTCTTAAAAAAAAAGGAAGCTAAAAAAAACCCAAAAAAACTAAAGCTAGCATATTTTCTCACGCCTCAAGAAAGCATTCTGGTTAGAAAGGATAACAGTCTAGGACAGTGGTGGGTAACCTTTTTGGGGCTCCCATGCCAATAACATCACCCAGAAGGCAATGCCCATGTCTCCTGCACATGCAACCCCTCCCCCCACGTATGTGTCTTCTGCACACGTGTCTCCTGCGTGCTGCCGTGCCCCTTCACATGCACGCCAGATATCCGACAAATCAGCTGTCAGGTGTGCAGCGGGCGTGCACAGTAGACTTTTCCTGGGCGAGTGCTCGCCTGCTGGCAGTAATGGCTCTGCGTGCCACTTCCGGCACGTGTGCCATAGGTTTGTGTGCCACCACGAGTCTAGGAGTTACACTAACAGCCTGAACTATTCAAGGCAAATCGGTTTCACGTTGTTTTCCAGAAGTATCGTTGGCTAAGAGCTTTGGATAGACTTTTATCTCAGATTTACAACTGGAAATGCAGGATTTGGGAGAAGCCGAAGCTGCCAAGGTTGAGAAACCCTGAGCAAAACAGGGAAATCCCAGCCTTGAATGAAGCAGGGCAGATAAGCAATGATGAAAAAGTCTCGGGTTTATCAGGGGGTTGGACTGGATGACCACCAAGCTCCCTTCCCGCTTTGTCATTCTGCGTTTCCCTTGGGAGAGATGAGGATCTCCCTCACCCAGATGGAGATGGGCACGTCCCGAAACTCCAGCAACTCATCCCGGGAGGTCACCGTCCCCTAGAAGGGCTGTGGTTCCAAGGCCCATCATTCCCAGCCAGGATTCCAAAGAGGATGGGGCGAGGGACGGGAGATGGGAGTCCAACTTGCCCAGAGGGCACCCAGCTGGGAAAAAGCCCATCAGCTTTTTCCACTTCCAAAATCGGGATGGGCCTCGAGTCCCATAATCCCTTCCCGTGGCTGGGGATTATGGGACTTGGCCTTCCAAAATCGGGATGGGCCTCGAGTCCCATAATCCCTTCCCGTGGCTGGGGATTATGGGACTTGGCCTTCCAAAATCGGGGTGGGCCTCGAGTCCCATCATCCTCCACGGCTGGGGATTATGGGAGGTGAGGTCCAGGGCAGGAGAGAGGAGGCGGCACCTGGCAAGGGCTGTAAAGGGGCGGGGCCGCTCAGAACGGGAAGAAAACAGCCGGGGGTGGGCGGGGCCAAATGGGGAGGGGCGGGGCCAAATGGGCGGAGCTTCGGTATGCCTCCGCCCTCTCGCCCCCTGACAGACTCACCTCGCCCCGGTTCCGTCTGGGTTTTGCCTCGCACGATCCCGGCTGATAACGATGGCGGCGGTCCCGGCTGCGTCCCGGCCCATCCCGGATGGAAGGGCCCGGCCCCGCAGGCCTCGCAGGCCCCGCCGGCTGTGGACCCGTCGCCGCGGAGGCAGCAACGAGCGAGCGAACGAACCGAGCTCCAGAAGCAGCACGGCGTCTCGCGCATGCGCCCCGTCACGCACTTTTGGCCCGGCCCTCAGGAGGGCAGGGGGGACCCTCTGCGCATGCGTTCAGAGGACTGGGGTTTTCTCCCCCCCCCCCAAGGGCATAGAGGGAGGAGCGATAAAATTAGGGATTCGCGACGACTTCGGGGGGCGAGGCAGGAGACTTTCTCCGCTTCTCTCATTTTGCGGGTTGGCCGGAGCGGATGGTTAGTGAGAATAAAACGCGCGTGGCCCCTCGGCCGGAGAGAAGGAACACGAGTGGCGTTTTTCTTCCTCTCCTGAATGGCATTCCCGCTTGCTCCGCAAATGGCGGCCGTGAAATGACATCGGAAGTGACGCTTGCGTGAGCGCGCCTCCTTATGCATCCAACTCTAGGGTGTTCTACTTCGTCCTGGGCCGGGTCCGCGCTTGCGCAGAACGCATGTTGCCTCTCTTGCCCTTTTTTTGCAGGGTTGCAGCAATTCATCAGTCCTGCAGCTGCATTGGGCACCGGCACTCTCCCCGCTCCCTTTTGCAATGCCTCTGGGCATGTGCAAAAAGCCTCGGGTTCTGTTCTTCCTCGCAGACCTTCCAGTCTATCCATGCCACCCACCCTCCCTGCTTGCGAATAATGCATTTTACATATGGTTCTTAGCAAACCCGGGACAACCTCGCAGGATAGTTGTGCACCGACCATGCTGCGGTGGGACAGCGCAATCAAAGAACCGCGTGCAAACTCGGTGGTTACGGGGTTTTCCTTTAACTGCAATTCTGTGCTTTGCTGGTGATTGACAGTCAATAAATGCAATTGCTATCCTTATTTACAATTGCAACACCAATAATAATTTCATGCATGTTTGCTCAGCCTAAATAGAATTTTTTTATTGGCCAAGTGTAGACATTGGACACACAAGGGATTTGTCTCTGGGGCATAAGCTCCTCGGTGTATATATAAGCAACAAGTGGTAAATCATGATCATAGTCATCATGAAATGCAGCATAAATCATAAGATACAACACTTAGTCACAGGATACTAAATAAGCAATCAATATAAATCGAGGATAAATACTAGGATAAGTCCCTCCGCTCCCGTTTTATTCTCCTTTCTATCGATGAAAATATTGATATTCTATATCCTGGTTCTGGCTACCTTAGAATGCAAACCATTGAAGAAGAGTAAATCATCTTAAAACCTAAGAATCTGAAGTACTCTGGCTTTTCAAGACACACCTTGATCTGAAAGTGTTAGATGCAGATCTGAGATTATCTATCTATCTATCTATCTATCTATCTATCTATCTATCTATCTTTATGTATCTATATATATTTATATCTATATATCTATATATAGATCTACATCTAGATATATCTAGTCTAGATCTATATCTATATGTATATATATATATACCTAGATATCTATCTAGATTATAGATCTCATACACACACACACACACACACACACACACACACACATATTTCAGACCACATTTCAAAAGTGCAAAGTGCTCTCGCGGCCCCCAAAATCTATGACTCTACTCTGGCAATGGGATTTCAGTAGCTTATTTCACCTTTATTTCAATGCTTTTCAAAGTTCAGAACTTCCTTGGGACAAAATGAATAAATCCTAAATGAAGACATTGGCCTCTCTTTGTAGACTGAATATCCCATTTTTTTCTGTGGCGGAAAAAAATTTCTTATGAGTTGAATCCTGAACTAATTTACTAGATCAAGTTCTGATTTATTTATTTATTTATTTTGGAAAGGCACAAATCAGTTTTCTATCTTTAAATCGGTTTGCCTGTGTCCACCAGGGAGCAGCCTTTGATTAAAATATGGAACCATCTTTGAAAAAGGAAGCTTCCTAGCCATCTTTTCAGTTTTCTTGCTCCCAAAGCGCATTCATAGCTCATAAATGAACAATCTTTATGGACTGTTCCATATGGGTCAATTTAGGGACCCATATCTTTATCGCTCTGCGTAAACTCTTCCTTGCATTTGGAAAGCTACCTTCTCAAGACGAAAGGATGCCCGCAGAATATTTTCTTGCATTTCTCCTTTAGATCTTTCCGTGCAAAGAAAACACGTTCCCATTTTGTGACAGTGAGAACATTTTGGAAGACCTCACAGTGCAGCTGAGACCAAAGATATGCCATTTGTTAAAAAAGAAAAGAAATATGAAAAATTATGCACGGCTTGGAATCCGAAACCTTCCGAAATATCTGTTTGCCAAAGTGGTAGCAAAAGAAGAATGACGGTGGATGGTGTCATCTGTTCAGGATGGATAACTTATTTATGGCCTTCCTTCTGACAATATTTGCAAAACTTGGCAATCTGCAACTGATGGAGTCCAGCTGCAAGTCCAGCTGGGATCCAGATGTTTCCAAACATCTGTACATCTGTTGCTTTCGAAGTGGGCTTCCATGGCACAGGGGAGAAATGAAGTAGTGAAATTTAACTGTTGCACTTCCCATCTCCTTTTTCTCTCTCTCTACCAAGTTGGCAAATCTTTGGGGCAAATCAATCAAAGACTCTGGAGAGAAGGGCATTTACGGTTAAATATTTCTCTTATGAATATGTAATTTCACTCCGCTCGATAATTTGCAAGTCCTCTTGGAAACTCAATATTGTTCCTGCTAGGAGACAAGCGAAAATTCCCTTGCTGGAAATTGGGAACAGAAAGGCAGGGGCGTCCTTATTACGACGTGGGATGCTTGAAACACACTCAAGACCTGTCTGAATTTCAGGATGGACTGGAAGAAAATGTAATTTGTCCTGAGCCAGGTGGGCACAGCATAGCCCTCCTTTTCCCTCTGTTTCATTTGGCAGCACACTTCCTTCTTGCACGAAATGGCAGAGGAGTCCTGTCCAAATCACACCATGGCAGGGGAAAAATAATAGAATTCTCCAAGTTTCAGCTACTAAAAAAAAACAAAAAACAGCGCTAGAAGGTTCAATGTGTTCTTCCAAATACTCCCCCATCTTTTCTTGAGCGAAAAAAAGTTAGAAGTTATGAACCTCATCCATGGCCTCTTAGGCTCCTTTAGCTCCTCTTTTCCCTCCAGGCTCTTGGAGTCCTTGGTTCAGGGGCTTAAATTTGGGTGGAGTGAAGGGTTTCCTTTCATTCTTCAGGTTCTTGGACCACTGGTTGAATATTGACTTGTTAAAAGCAAAAAAGTTGACCTTTAAAAAAAAAAAGCATTTCCTTGCTCTGATGACAATTGTAAGATGAACTGGTGGGATTGCACAATGGCTTTTCAGAAGCAAGAAATACCTTTGCCCAAATAACCTTGGCACAAGGAGAATGATTTGGGTTTAGGGTATGAAATGTCTGCAAGGAAACAACCAAGCTAAGAGATCATCAAGGATCCCACAATAATAGATTTATTGCCTCTAGATAGAAAAATATAATAGAGCATCCCTTGTGCTTTTCTTCTTCTTCTTCTTCTTCTTCTTCTTCTTCTTCTTCTTCTTCTTCTTCTTCTTCTTCTTCTTCTTCTTCTTCTTCTTCTTCTTCTTCTTCTTCTTCTTCTTCTTCTTCTTCTTCTTCTTCTCCTCCTCCTCCTCCTCCTCCTCCTCCTCCTCCTCCTCCTCCTTCTTCCTCCTCTTCCTCTTCCTCTTCCTCCTCTTCTTCCTCCTCCTCCCCCTCCCCCCTCCCCTTCCCCCCCAACTCATTTCCCTTCTATTACTGATGATAAATTATTAAGAATTTCCAATAAGTACTGAGAAACATAAGGAACATCTTGTTTTGCTCCTATTTTTTGGAAGCTTCAGAGTGACCCCTTGTGGTCAGAAGCAATGGCTGGATTGTTGAGTCTCCCAAATAAAAATTGAGAATATTCAGTGGGAGCTGTACCTGGATGGTTGCTTGGTTCGATATTTCTTTCTGCCTCCTTCTTTGTAATGGAAGAGACTTTGAGGTCTTCTAGCCCAACCCCCTGCCCAAAACAGGAACCCTTATATCATCCTGGACCAAGGGAAAATCCAAACTTTCTTTGCAAACCTTCAGTGTTGGAGAATCCACAGCTTTGAAGACAAGCTGTTCCACTGATCGGTTGTTTTCAACGTCAGGAAATTCCTTTTTAGTTCTAAGTTGCTTCTCTCCTTGGTTAATTTCCATCTGTTGCTTCTTGTCTGTCTTCAGGTGCTTTGGAGAATAGCTTGACCCCAACTCTTTGTGGCAGCCCCTGAGATACTGGAACACTGCTATCATGTCACCCCTAATCCTGCTCTTCCTTACACTAGACATACCTAGTCCCCTTAACCATTCATCGTATCGTTTAGAAGAAGGCTTTTGAAAGAATCAAAGACCAGCATTCATTTGGCCTCAGACTGGGTTTTCTGAAACAAGGCATCTCCAAATTGTGGTTTACAACCTTACCTTTTTTTTTTTTGCTCATCCGAGCTGACTATAATTTTTGGTTTTGACATAAAGATAGACTGTGGTTAGCAGAACATGGAAGTTTCCTGTTTTCCTGCTCATCGCTGACCCGCAAATAAATGTCTTGGTGTTATAGGATGAATCGTATTTGCTAACCGTAACTCTTGTATTTGGCTGATTCAGCTTTGCCCAGCTTGGTGCCACCCCCCCCCCCCGATGAATGCCTGACACAGTGCCCATAACTGGCAGCCACCAGCCATGTACGAGCCATGCCTTGTCCCTCTGGAAAGTTTAAAAAGGATAACTACTCCCATTTGGTATCATATCTCAAATATGGGAAAGAAATAAAAAAAATAACATTGGCCACACTGTATAAAGAAAATTTATGTTTTACAGGTGGCACATCCCCCTCAACAAAATTAGCTAAAATGTACTCAAATTTATCTCCTGTATGTTGGAAATGCTCCCAGGAAAATGGATTGTATTATCATACATGGTGGACTTGTAGGAAAGTTCAGGATTTCTGGCATAAAATTCAGAGTTGGTTAGAGGAAATGGCTGAAATCAAACTTGAGTATAAACCGGAATTCTTTCTATTGGGAATTAACACAGAGAGATACCATAAAGAAATAATGTATCTAATAATAAACGTGATCACGACTGCAAGATTAGCCTATGCTCAAAAGTGGAAACTCAAGGAAATTCCCGATGAAATGGAAATAATTAAAAAGATATGGACATGCACAGTAATGGATAAACTAACGGAATTAAAAAGTAAAGACGAAACTGAATACCATAAAGTATGGGATACATTTTACCAATGGTTGGGAAAAAGGAAGGACTTAAAATCAAAACTTAAATAAGTCAAGCATGTTAAGATAATTGATTAGGACTATAGAAACTTCTTATAATAAATGTATAATGTACATTTGTATTATTTGTTATCCGCAATAGATATGTATGACAAATAGGTCTGTCAGGATGATTAAACCACGTTCACTTTTTTAAATGTTTTTGTTTAATAGAAATTTATTTTAAAAAATCTCATCCATCTATGGCTACATTCTTTATTTCTTTATTTTGTTAGTTTAGTTATTTTATTGTCATTGCACCCTGTACAACAAAATTAAATACCATCTTCAGTGTACATCATATATAAGAAAACTATAAAAATAAATCAAAAACATCCTTTATATTCTATACAATTAAATTGAAAACCCCTGATACTGCATTAATATTGCACTATACAGTAGAATTCAGTACAGTTACGGCCCTGGCATAGAAGCTGTTTTTCAGCCTATCTGTCCTTGTTTTTATCATCCTGTATTGTCTGCCAGATGGTAATAGTTAAAAAAAAAGAGAGCCCAAGATGAAATGAATCATTAAGAATGTTTGTTTATTTTTTATTTATTTTTCCTATTATTTTTTGTATTCCTTAGTATTTTCTAGTATTCTTTATTTTTTCTAGTATTTACCGGTATGTAGAAGGGTGGCAAAAGTCCCTCCACAATGGAAGGTATAAAGGTGACAAAAGGAGAGGAATGTTTGAGACTTCCAACCTTAACACAACACACAACAAGAAAAAAAACACAAACAACAAACAACCCAAAACTTTTTGAGGTTTCACATTTGGGAAATAAATTCTCTTCCATCTTGTATTGTTTTTTTAAAGCATCGTTTTTAACATGTTTGCAAGGGAGAAAGCCAGTCCTCCAAAAAGCCAGTGCAAGCCAAGTTCATACTGACACAGCACTAAAGTTTGATGGCGTCCATTAAATCAACCCAGAAGCAGGGACTCCTAAAACTCTGCCAAACTCCCCAATGGCTGAGCTTTCTTTGTTAAGGTTGTCCTGTCTCCTGGGACACATTTGCGTAACAAATGTTTAAAATCCAACTGTCAAAAATGGCAGAGGGGAGGGAAAACTCTTTGTTCCATTTATAAGTGGACTTGAAAATCACTGGAAAAAAAAAAAAGCTGGTGAGGGATTACATTTGGAAGAGGTTGTGAGGTTGGATGACACCAAAGATCCATCTAGTCTAAAATCTGGGGTCACCCGGTGGCCAACAGGAGCTATTTGAGATGTTCACAAGGAGATGAAGTGAGGTTTCTGGGATGTTTCTATCAGCAACTGGTATTATACGTTTGCTGTGTGGATTCTGGAAGCTATCAATACTGGTGGCCATGGATAGCTATCAATACTGGTGGCCATGGATAGCTTGATCTTTTACCCTGTTTCCCCGAAAATAAGACCTACCCTGAAAGTAAGTCCTATCTTGATTTTTACATGTGCGTAAATTTTTACATTTACAGGTTTCCTAAATAAAAGAATTTGTTTTGGAAGGTGGACTTAGGGTTTTTCTTTTAAAATGGATTTCATCACTTGGAAACCTGACACCAGTTGGTTGCTCCATCTTGTTTTAGGTCTCTCTGTGGATGCTTTTGATCAAGTGGGATCAATTCTGTGATTGCCTTGGTCCACCTGCCACCAGTTCTTGCTGTGAGACCAGCCCATTTCCACTTCAATTCTTTCACTCTCTTGATGGCATCGTATCCTTTCGTTTGTCCTCTAATCCATCTGCAGGTCTTTCTACCTTGTCTTGATTTGACGTATTTCCCTTTATCTGTTTTCCTTGATCCCCCAAAGCCCTAGTTGCTGCATTCTGTCCACATATGTTTTCTGCTGTCCACTGTTTTCTGCTGTCCCAACATTGGACCTGCTTTTTTCCATCATCCTATCCAGCCCTGTCCAACATCTCCTTTTCTTGGACTTTTCTTGACCACATTACCAAAACAGATGAGAAGACATCTAGATAAGATTAAGTGGTTCAGTCCTGGTCAGGATGATTTCCCCATCCAGATACCTGATTCTTGATTCCTAGATATTGTGAGTAGACATTCAAGATTAATGCCTCTTAAGATCTTGATAGGCTATTCTTTAACCAAAGAGGATAAATGAAATTAATCATCAGTTACCAGAAAAGGGTTGGACTTCTCATCGTTGAAATTGTTAGGTTGAGGGTTCCCCTAATAAGGTTTTTTCCAGCTTTCTGCAGACAGATTTAGATCCATTAGGACTGCCAAATCACTCTATGATCCTAGGGCTTTATCTGTTGCAATGATCCCCTTGCAAATTACAGAGGTCAAAGCAACAGAATGAGAATCCCATCTCTGGCACAAGAGCGGAACAAAAAAGGGGTCCTACATTTTCGTTGACTTTTTCTTATCTTTAATAATCTCTGAAGTTCCACACTTCTGTGGTTCTTTTACTATAGAATTCCCTGTTTTTTGCCAAACTGTCATGCTACCTGATAGGGCTGAAAAGAATTTTGCATGATCTCAAAAAAACGGGGTAGAGTCACGGTGCCTTCATCTGGAGTCTACGAAATAAGGGATAGACAAGTTGGTGGCCTTCTAGATTTCTTCAACTACAGCTCCCAGAGACCATTGCTGTTGGCCATTGATGGTTGGTTGCTGAGAGTTATAATTCAAGGTATTTAGAAGCGCCCAGTGTCCCTTCTTCGTGATTCTCCAGGTCCGTCAAAGCTCAGCTGAATCTTAGAGCCATGTAATTAAATCACAAGGCCTTCTAGTCAATCCTCCAAGGAAGGAACAAGAAAATATTTTTCTTTCTTCCTGGCATCAGGCTGAGCCCTGTGATTATCTAATGGCCTGTCAATCAGCAGCAGGCCATCAGATCTGGATTAGTCCTTCAGAGTTGGAGCTGTGGACAAGCAAGACTGTCAGTGTCAGTTTTTCGCTTCTGAGAATAGGTCAGTGTTGCTTTCCCTCTGTTTCTCGTCTTTGCAAATCTCTCGGTTTTGGTTTCTCTTCGCTTTGCATTTGTCCTTTGGTGAGATGAATCCATCCCAGTCCCTTACTAATGTGAGACTACAATTTTTTTAAAGCTGCTTTTAAAATTTGGGCCTCTTTCTCTGAACGTTCACTCCTTAGCTTGAAAAATTGCTGAATGTGCATCCTTTCTGCTGATTTTTTTTTTTTTTTACAGAAACAGAGTATATTTATATGTGGGGTTTTCCCAGATGTGCCTTCTTTGTTCATATATTCCTTTTTTATCACACGGCAATTTTAGGAGAGGGATGAACAGAATAATAGAGTTGGAAGGGACTTCAAAGGTCTTCTAGTCCAACCCCTTCTCAAGCAAGAGACTTTATACCTTTGCAGAAAAATGGTTGTCCAGTCTCTTCTTAAAAAAACCCTCCAGTGACGGAGTACCCACCACTTCTGCAGGCAATTCCTTCCACTGATAATTGTTCTAACTGTTAAGATTTTTTCCCCCCAGTCCTAGGTTGCTTCTCTCCTTGATTAGTTTCCATCTTTTGCTTCTTGTCCTGCTTTCAGGTACTTTGGAAAATAGCTTGACTTCTTTGTGGCAGCCCCTCAAATATTGGAACGGTGCTATCAAGTCACCCCTAGTCTTTCTTTTCATTAAACTAAACCTACCCAGTTCCTATGACCTGACAATGGAGCAGTGGTTTATCAGATTAAAAAGGAGGCCACCTTCAAACATGGGGTAAATGTACCATCCCTGTCCCCATTTTTACCTGATGGAACTTTTCAAGTGGAAAAGATCCAAGCCAGTTCTTGCATTGGTCATAAAAGGAGGAACGAACCCAAATCTGAACCCAGGGCCAATGAGCTACAGTTCCTATACCACTCCGTTCCTTTGTTACCTTTGGGACCCATTCAAGAATTTGGTTTTAATCTTTGTCATCGTCCAGCGTCTCCTCCTGAATTTCGCTGAGCATCTTAGATCTCACAGGAGTGGCCTCCGAGAGCATCCAGGGGCCGGCGCTAAGATGTTTTCAATGGACTTTTGCCTTCGAAATGCTCTCGAACAGATAATGTTGAAGATGGCCGAATCTTGGGCTTCACTCAAAGGCCGTCCCTTGCTGTGAAGGGATGAGAGCATAAACGGTGTATTTATTTGGCTTTGGGGTGGAGTGACATTTCGGAGTGGAATTCGTGGTATTGGCCTCCAAGAAACGGCATTTGTTTGGACAATTATGATCAATCTGAAACTCAAGGGTAGGCGCTCTTATTTCGAGATCCCCTTCTATGCTCCAAGCCTGTGAAAATAAAAAATAATTTGAAAAAGAACCTTCCACCACACGGTGTTTTGATAAGCCCCCTCCCTCTGGGTGATGGGTTCAGGCTGTTTTAGATCAAGGAGGAAGCGAGGAATTCTTGAATGTGTATCCACAGGTAGAGTTGGCCGAGCCAAGTTATGGCCTGTGTAGAGATCCTATATTGTTCTTTTTCACATAAATATTCCAAAAGGATACATTGAGCAGGTTTGGAGGTTATTTTCGTTGGACTGATTCTGCAGATTGGGAAAGGAGTGGTTTTTCAAGTTGATTGCTTTAAGCCTTCCAAAGTCCTACTAATTTTGTGGGCATTTTAAGAACGGCGAACATATTCCTCGTTGGACCAGATCAACTCACTCTACCGGTAGAAAATCATGACATGCTTTTATGAGTTTTATCCATGATCACGGAGTCAACCACCTTCCAATTTTAAACATCTCAGTTTACCTACCATTGTCAGCTTTGGTGGTCCTAGTTTCCACCAACCAATGTAGAATTCTTTTCAAACCTCCCTCCATCTATCACGGGAGAGGAACTAATAGAACTGGGTAAAAAATGATAGCAGGATTTGATATGAAAGTTGTTCGGTTGAACTTCAGAATCAACTCACCTGGACTCCACAAATTGAAAAGGCCAACTGAACAGCAGCCAAAACCAAACAAGAGGTCTCCAAAGCAATTTGGGCCGTTTGGATGGCTTTCGAGCATATGCAGAAAAGATTTGGTCCAAATTGAGGCAGAAAATCTGAATTGCTCCAACTGGACAATTTAATTCAAATTGGTATCAAACCAGATCCATTTATAGACTGGATTCAAATCGGGTCAGTTTTCCTAACTGAGCTCATGATGTATTTTTTCCCCCCTCCTGATTTGGACTAAAAGTAGGGGAGAGAACCAACCTGGTGTAGTAATGAAGGCATCAGGGTAAAACTGGGCAAACTTGAGTTCTAGTTCTGCCTTAGTTGGGTGACTTTGGGCCAGTCACTTTCTATCAGGCCCGGGAAGGAGACAATGGCGATCCATTTCTGAAAATCCTTACTGAGAAAACGATGAGGATTTGTTGAGTCTCCAAAAACCAGACACAATTGATGAAAGAATTGAAAAAAAAATTGTCTTCAAGATGGGTCTCTTTTGACCTGCTGGATCAGGTTGATGCTCTGTTCAGAGAATCCCACTTTTGGAGCCTTCTTGTTCTCTTAGTGATCCATTTCCATATTTAATGACTTCCAGAGGGAGGTCCTCACTCTCCTCTGCTGGAGGTCATGTTTCGCCGACCACATTTGAACCCAGAAGCAGGGTTCTGGTGAGGAAATGATCTACTAATATTAAACCTTAATTTTAGGAATGTTGTCTTTCATGTGGATGAAGACTTCCCACCTTCCACCCCTACAGGCTCCTGCCTTATGGCCCAAAATGTAGCCCTTAAACAAGAAAACCAGTGGCCAATCTCTCTCTCTCTCTCTCTCCCTCCCTCTCTCTCCTCCCTCCCTCCTCCCTCTCTCTCTTTCTCCCTCCCTCCCTCTCTCTCTCCCCTCCCTCCCTCCCTCCCTCTCTTTCTCCCTCCTTCCTTCTTCTTCCATCTCTCTCCTCCCTCCCTCTCTCTTTCTCCCTCCCTCTCCTTCCCTTTCTTTCTCCCTCCCTCCCTCTCCCTCTATCTCCTCCCTCCCTCTTTCACCCTCCCTCTCTTTCTCCATCCCTCTGTCTCTCTCCTCCCTCCCTCTCTCTTTCTCCCTCCCTCTCTTTCTCCCTCCCTCCCTCCCTCTCCCTCCATCTCTCTCCTCCCTCCCTCTCTCTCCCTCCCTCCCTCTCCCTCTCTCCCTCCCTCCCTTTCTCTCTCTCTCTCTTTTGGAAGGCGATCGCAGTAGAAATGAAGTCACCAGTCAACTTTCCTGTTGGTGAAGCTGAGCCTGTAATCAAAGGGAAACAAGCCGTTCTATTTTTTATTTTCTTTCCACCCCCCCCTCCCCAAACAGATAAGATAGGCAAGGTGATTAATCACAGGATTTCAATGACCAAGCTGGGAACCTGAGTCAGGACCGTCAGTTCAGCTTGATATAAAAGTTGTCAACATGTAGGGCGAGATGGATGGCAGGGAATGAGATGGTCACCCCGAAGGAGCTTTAAAAATATAAATCTGGCCAACGATAAAGACGAATTGGATGGTGGTGATGTCACCGTCCCATTTTCTTTTAATGCTGCAAAATAAGAGAATAGAATAACAGAAAAAGTGAGTCTGAAGGGACCCTGGAGGTCTTCTAGTCCAACCCCCTGCTTAAGCAGGAAACCCTATATGGGTAGTCCTCGAATTACGACCACAATTGAGGCAAAAAAAAATTGTTGCTAAATGAGACATTTGTTCAGTGGGTTTTGCCTCATTTTTACAACCTTCTTCTTGAAGGTCTCAAGTGATGAAGTTCCCACAACTTCTGAAGGCAACTTCTATTCCATGGGTTGATTGTTCTCACTGTCAGAAAGTTTCTCCTTATTTCCAGGTTGAATCTCTCCTTGATCAGTTTTCACCCATGATTCCTTGTCTTGTGCTTTGGAAAATAGCTTGACCCCCCCTCCCTCTCTGGGAAAGCCCCTCAAATATTGGAAGGCTGCTCTCCTGTCTCCCCTGGTCCTTCTCTTCCCTTGACTAGCCAGGCCCAGTTCCTGCAACCGTTCATTGTATGTTTTAGTCTCCAGTCCCCTAATCATCTTGGTTGCTCTTCTCTGTACTTTTTCTAGAGCCTCAACATCTTTTTTATAATGTGGTGACCAAAACAGGTGATTACCAGTACTCTAGGTGTGGTCTTACTAAGGCTTTATAGAAGGGTATTAGTATCTCCCTTGATCCTGATTGTATCTCTCTGTTGATGCAACTTAGGATTGCGTTAGCTTTTTTGGCTGCTGCTGCACACGGCTGGCTCCTATTTAACTGGTTGTCCACTAAGACTCCAAGATCCCTCTCACAGTTACTGCTATTGTACTATACCTGTATCATTTCAAACCAATAGTTGTCCAATCTCTTCTTAAAAACCTCCAGGGTTGGAGCACCCACAACTTTTGAAAGAGGCAAGAAAAATCCAGATTATCCTCACCCTCTTCTTCCTTATCCTCCTCCTCCTCCTCCTCCTTTAAGGCAGCTTTCCTAAAAGTAAGGTTACTATTAGTAGACAATTTCTTCCCCAGGACTTTGCTTAGCTTTCTGGGTGTAAACTTTTCTAGCTCCTTCATATAAAAGCCACTCAGCCCCAGATTTCCTCTGATTTGGGGCAGGTGAAGGGGGAGGGGAGGCTTCCTGCCATGGCAGCTCCAAATAGGGGGCCAAATCTTACTTTGCAGCTTCCAAAGTTCAGCTGAGCTGAAAATGGAGATCTGGTTTTCGTAAATACCACAACCGCCTTCTCTAAAACTTTCCTCTCTTCCGTAATCTCAGCACAACAAAGTAGATCCTTTGGCTGGGCGGGTGGCACTATGATCTCATTCTGTTGGCTCTGTGGGTCATTTAGTTAAACCACAATCTGTCCCCACCCCCCTTAAAAAACAGAAGACGGCAAAGCAGACACTGAAAACATCAGGGGTGTGAAGGAAGCAGGAAGGAAGGTGAAGAAGAGGAGAAGGAAAGTGAAGAAGCAGGAAGGAAGGTGAGAAGAGTACTGCACTCCTCTGCTCGCAACAGAATACCCTACATCACCAGGATTGAAATTTGGGGCTTGGACAACCTTGAACTATGCCACCTACAGTTGGACTTAAGCATAGTACACAAAATTATCTGCTACAATGTCTTACTTGTCAATGACAACTTCAGCTTCAACCGCAACAATACAAGAGCACACAACAGATACAAACTAAATGTAAACTGCTCCAAATTTGATTGCAGAAAGTAGGATTTCAGTCACAGAGTGGTCAATGCCTGGAATGCACTACCTGTCTCTGTTGTTCCATCCTCTAACCCCCACTCCTTTAACCTCAAACTATCCACTATTGACCTCACCCCTTTCCTAAGAGGTCTGTAAGGGGCATGCATAAGGGGACCATCGTGCCTACCATCCCTGTCCTATTATCCCCATTTATTCGTACCTTTTTCATGTATTCTTACTTATGTTTATACTTATATCTATTATCTTGTAAGCAATTGACAAATCAAATAAATAAAAAATAAAATAAGGTGGCCTTTAGGAGAAGTTTCTCTTGTAAAGCTCTTGGATGTCCCAAACTTCATCTTATGCCTGGATGCCCTTTCAAAAGACATCCAGCCCTTGCTTATCCATGGAGACTGAGTGGAGCAAGTGGCCAGTTTTAAGTTTCTGGGTGTTACCATAAAAGAGGACCTGACCTGGGGGGATCACATTGCAGCCCTAGTCAAAAGGGCCCAGCAGAGATTATATTTATTTTATTTATTTATTTATTTGATTTGTCAATTGTTTACAAGATAATAAGTACAAGTGTATACATAGTTGTGAATATATGAAATGGGTACATATAAGAAAATAAAAGAATAAGAGAAACAATAGGACAGGGACGGTAGGCACGTTGGTGCGCTTTATGCACGCCCTACAGACCTCTTAGGAAAGGGGTGAGGTCAATAGTAGACAGTCTAAGGTTAAAGTTTTTGGGGTTTGGGAAGAGACTACAGAGTCGGGTAGAGTATTCCAGACATTGACCACTCTATTGCTGAAGTCGTATTTCCTGCAATCAAGTTTGGTGCGGTTTACTTTGAGTTTGTATCTGTTGTGTGCTCTTGTGTTGTTATGGTTAAAGCTGAAAGTATTCATTGACAGGTAGGACACTGCAATGTATGATTTTATATACCATGCTTAAGTCGGACCGAAGACTGGCGTAATTCGAGGTTTTCTAGTTTTAGAATTTCGAGTCTGGTGGCGTAAGGTATTCTATAACGGTAGAAGAGTGGAGAACTCTTCTTGTGAAATACTTCTGGACTTTCTCAATTGTGTTAATATCACATACGTGATAAGGATTCCAGACTGATGAACTGTATTCGAGTATTGGTCTAGCAAATGTTTTGTATGCTCTGGTTAGTAGTGAGATATTACCAGAGAAAAAGCAACGTAGGATTAGGTTAACAACTCTTAATGCTTTTTTGGCTATGTAGTTGCAGTGAGCTCTAGCACTTAGATCATTAGAGGTGAGTATTCCCAGGTCCTTTACAGAGCTTGGGTCATCAACAAGATCTTGACTATTCAGCTTGTATTTTATTTTCTGATTTTTTTTACCAATATGTAAGACAGAGCATTTATTTGTTGAGATTTGGAGTTGCCATATGTTAGACCATTCAGATACATAGTCTAGATCTTTTTGTAGGGTAGTAGTATTGTCTGTGGTATTGAACAGCTTTACATCATCAGCGAAGAGAACGCAATTGCTCTTGATATGATCACAAAGGTCGTTTATGTAGATTATGAAGAGAGTTGGTCCTAGAACACTGCCTTGGGGAACACCACTATTGACAGGTACTGGATTTGATAGGGCGTTCCCAATTTTGACCATTTGTTGTCTGTTTGACAGGAATGCTTCTATCCAGTTATTCAGTTGTCCAGAGATACCATAAGATTTTATTTTTAGGAGTAGTTTGTCGTGTACCACTGAATCAAAGGCTTTGCAGAAGTCTATGTAGATTGCGTCTATTGCTTTGCCCTGGTCGAGTTGAGTAGTCCATATGTTTTTGCAGTGTAAGAGTTGCAGATTACAGGATAGTTTTTTCTGAAACCAAATTGTTTATTGGAGAGTAGGTTGTTGGTCTCTAAATGGAGGATGATGGATTGGTTAATAATTGATTCCATGACTTTACAGGTGACGCAGCATAAGGAGATTGGTCTGTAATTTTCAACTAGGCTTGGGTCTCCCTTTTTGAAGATGGGAATGACTGTGGCTTGTAACCATAGGTTGGGCAAGGAGCTGGTTCTGAAAGATCTTTCAAAGATTATGCTTAGAGGTTTGGCTATGGCAGCGGATAGTTTTCTTAAGAAGTAGGCACATATTCCATCCGGTCCAATAGATAGAGATGGTTTTAGGTTGCGTAGTGCTTTTTCAACGTTGTCTACTGTAAAATCGATATGTATTAGATCATTATTGTTGTCTGTGGTACGGCTAGGAAACATTGGGCATGATCCATTACTGTTTACAAACACTGAGCGAAGAATGTGTTAAAGATGTTGGCTTTAATGGTGTCGTCGCTGCAGTCTTTACCATCAGGTCCTATCAAGGAGGGATGGACCTTGAGTCTTTTAGTTTGTTGTTTACAAAATTGTAAAAAGCACGGGTGGAATTGGTGCTTAGAAGGTTTTCCTCTTGTTTAATGTGGTAATTGGTGCATTCGGTCTTTATCTGGTGGCATAAATTTTTATATCGGTTTTTGAAATTAGCAACGTGACCAGATTTGTTTTTCCGCCAGAGTGATCTCTTTTTGGATTGAAGTTTCCTTATTGATATGGGTAATCTGCTTTTTTGTTTTGTTTTTGGAGTTGTTGTTGGAACATATAGTTTGATGACTCTTTTGACTTCAAGTAAAAATATGTTGTAATGGTCTTCAACAGTATTGCATCCAGTGAATAGAGATTGCCAATCGAGGGATGAGAGATCGTTATCTATAAGATCATAGTTGCCTTTTTGAAGTTACAACTAGGGATGACATCATTGTGGTGATTTTTGTGTGGACGTATGTTGAGGCAAAAGTCAATCATATTGTGATCACTACTGGAAAAGGGTTCTTTGGTTTGTATTCGGTAAATTAAATTCAAACTATTGCAGAAGATGAGATCGAGGCAGTTGTTCAGTCTAGTGTTGTTGGTTACTAGTTGTTCAAGACCTAGATTTGTAATAGCATTGAAGAAGGTTGTGTGTATGATTTCAGTTGTACAATTATTTAGGGTCCAGTCAATATGAGGTAGATTGAAATCTCCAAGAAAGATAAAAGGGTATGGGCAGGATGTAGCCCATGTTAGTAGTGTATTTAGCTTGTTTACATGTTCGATGTCATAATCAGGTGCTCTGTAACATAGTAAGAATCGAATTGTGATATTTAAGGATAGTTCACAGATGATGGTTTCAGGAAGGGCAAGCTCCTGGGTAACTTGGATATTTTTTAGATGTAAGGATTTTTATAGAATATAGCAACACCACCTCCTCGACGATTTTCACGATCTGATCGGTAAACATGATAGTCTCTTACTGTGGTAATGGAGTCGGGAGAGATGCATTGAGCCATGTTTCACAGACAAATATAATGTCGAAGTTAGCCATATTTAAGAGGATGAGAAATTCAGGTATTTTATTCACGAGGCTTCTTGCATTGAGTAGTTTGCATTTAAGTCCGGGAGCAGTTGGGATTGAGGTAGTTGGGGGCGTGCGTGCCTAGTCTTGAGTGATCGTGGGTGGTGGGTATCTGAGACTTCTCAGGAATACTATCTGAGACTTCTCAGGAAACAACAACTGAATGAAAAACTGCTGGTGACTTTCTACCGCTGCACCAGAGAGAATATCTTAACTTACTGCACCTCTGTATGGTTTGCCAATTGCACAGGGGCAGATAGGAAAGCACTCCAGAGGGTTAATGTCATTGCCCAGAGGATCACTGGTTGCCCTCTCCCCTCTTTGGAAGAGCTTTATAGCTCCCGCTTCCTTAAGAAAGTTAAAAACATCCTCAAGGATCCATCTTATCCTGGGCACCCTTTTTTTGAACTATTACCATCTGGCAGACGGTACAGGATAATAATAAAAACAAGGACAGATAGGCTGAAAGACAGCTTCTATCCCAGGGCAGTAGCTCTTTTGAATTCTACTGTATAGTGCAACATGAATGCGATATCAGGGGTTTTCAATTCAATGTATAAAATGAGGGATGCGTATTTGTGTTTATTTTCATAGTCATACACTGAAGATGGTATTTAATTTCATTGTACAAGATGCAATAAAATAAAGTAAAGTAAAGTAAGTAAAACAATGGCCTCAAATGAACATTTGGCTCTGTCGGCCCTACTAAAAATACTTCTGAACAATTTCTCCAGCCTCCATGTGACAATTCCATATCTAAGCAAGGCAGGGAAGTATGGGTTGCCATCGCATTTTTGCAAGCCTTCCAATCCAAATATTATTTTTTTTCCCTTCCCCTTTCGAAGTTGGTCTTAATGTACCATTTGAAGCACAGAGAGGTGGCAATATTTTAGGGAGTAAACTTCACAGAACTGTAGAGCAAGGAGGGTGCTGTTGACTGTTTCTTCCATCATACTTACTCACATATATATAGCATATATGTGTGCATATGAATAAAACAACTTTTGAAAGGAAAAGTAAGGAAAATAGAGGAAAAACAATAAGAGAGCAAGGGAAAAGGAGGAAAAGGGAAAAGGAAGGAAGAAGGGAAGGAAAGGGGAAAGGGAAGAGATGGGAAGGAGAAGGGAGAGAGAAAGAAAAGGGAAAGGAGAGGAGGAGGAGAAGGAGGCGGACGAAAGGACTCGCAGCTTTATAACATCAGTTACAACTCCATCCATATCTCACTCTCTCTTTCTAAAATTTCAACATAATTTCCTTCTTTCCATTGTCTACCCATTTCTAACCATCAAGCTTGTTTCTTCAGTCCTGACAGATAATCCCCCTAGAACTGTTTTGGAGGCAGCAGGCAAGATTATTAAATAAACACTTTCCCCAAACCCTCCAGATTTTCCCTTTGATTTAAAATGTGCAAACGCCTTCAAGCATTTCATCTCCCACCATTGCCAGCAGGTTGAAATGGTGAGATTTGGGCATTAGGTGCTCCTGTTTTGGTCGTTTGTCACAACTCCTCTCCCCATCTCCAAACTGTGGCCTTAATCCCCACTTCCCGCCCTACCCTGGGCCTCACGATGCCCCCAATTGCTTTGCATTGTGCAATTGCAGATTGTGCCTGATCTAAGGCAGGGTTGTGCTACCCCGACAGCTTCCTGGGTGTGCGGTGCCTCGATTTCGAGCAATTAACATCACACCGGCATAAGCCACGGAGCCAGATGCCAAATTGCACCCGCAGTTGGAAGACTCAGCTCTGAAAAAAAAAAAACCATCTTTGTGGCCCATCCTGTGCGAAGAAAACACGTTTGCCCAGCTGAAGAAACACAGCCACACTTTGAGGGGGTTTGGAAAAATTGCCCTATGTGGTTCGGTTTCAAAAGCCTGGAACCGTTGGGGGATTTCTTCTCTCTCTCTCTCTCTTTTTATTTTTTGAAAATCTCAGCAGAAAATCATTTCCAAAATATTCCGGCGTTGCAATCCTCTCTCCCAGGCTTTTGAGTCTGCAGAAGAGAAGAAACCAACTAAAGAATTAAACTTTTAATACCACCTCCTGTTCAAAACCTAAGAATAGCTCTCTTTGGCAAATTCGGAATTAAGCCATATTGGTGTTCTCTCTCTCTCTCTTTTTTCTTCTTCTGTGGGTTATTTTTTTTCCCTTGTCGGTGGCAAAAACACCGTGGAGAATGCGAATGGTCCCAAAAAGTCATCCAGATGGCTTGACTGCCCAAGGTGGGACTAGAACTCCCTCTCTCCTGGTGATACTTTAGCCTGATACTTTAACCACTAGATCAAACTGCCTCTTTGCTATGTGGGCTCGGCATTTTTGACTCTTTCTGCAAAAGGCTGGGGAGAATTGAAGAAAGAGAAAGCGGAGCTGGGGAAAAACTTTGGAAGGTGATTCTTCCTCCAGGCACCAATTCAGCGCCAGAAAAATAAACACAGATGACTGAGACTTCGTTTAACTTCTTTATAAACATATCAAGTAAATTTTACAATACCAGTTGTAGATTTCTCCAACATGGAGCAAACTCAGAGAGAAACATGTTGCAAATAACTTCAGCAAGCAACCCAGGAGCTCAGAAACAGACATCAGTTTCACTTTAGTTCAGCAGGCAAGCAGAGGAGAGAAGCAGTTTCACTTGCAATAGACAGACTCAGAGCTCAGCATAGCTTCAGAGCTGCAGAGCTTAATATAGAGCCACGCCGAGGCTACTTCTAGTTTCGGTTTCCAAACAATCCTCATTGGCTGACTTAGTCGCTATGCCTTTTCAATGGCTGACCTTGTTACCAAGCTCTATTCCAGTTCATGAACATACTCTGACGAGGGGGGGGGGGGCAGGAGTGGGATTTGGGGGTTCTCTGAACTGCACAGAATCTTAGTTAGGGGCTCTCCCAAACCCCTGCGGACCCCCAGCAGCCCACCCCTCAATATATGAAGATGTTTCGGCCCTTGAAAAATGTTGTTTTCCTCTTCCCTCCCTCTCCCTCTTTCCTCATCTATCTCATCTCCTACTTGGCATTTCAAGATTTGCAGGTTGCCAGTTAAGGATTAGCAAGGCCCGTTGGAGTGGCAAGCCTTCGCTTCAGCAGCTGGGCCCACTCCCCACTTTGCAGGTTGGGCCCTAAATCAAGAAGGCCTGTCTCTGAAATAGCTTTATTCCTGGTGGGAAAGGAAGCCCCCCCTCCCCCAAACCCACTCACCCCCCCCTCCTTCCAGACGGCCACATATCTCCCCAGAGCCTAGATTGGCCCCCCCTGCTGACTCCTTATTATTCCAGGTGGCCAGGTGTTGGGATTAATGGCTGGGGAGAGGGATTCTGGGGGGCTTGGACAATCTTCCTATCGGGGGGGCTGGAGAGGCGGCCTTCTTTCTCGCCGGGTGGGCAAAGCCAGAAGCTCCTGGCATCTTTTCCCAGCTTCTGAGCCTTCGCTAATGATCTGCAATCAACGGGCCCCCTTGGCCTACAGAGAAGCCTCATCAGAAGAGGCGATGAGTGAGAAGAGGAGGAAGAGATAAAATAAACCAGCCAGCAAGATCGAAGGACGCGGAGTTTAGATTTGTGAGAACGGAGTTCCCCCCTCACATAGCTCCCTGTCTCTGTATTCTGACATCTGCAATGCACATTTTAGAAGTCTCTTTCTTTCTTTCTTTCTTTCTTTCTTTCTTTCTTTCTTTCTTTCTTTCTTTCTTTCTTTCTTTCTTTCTTTCTTTCTTTCTTTCTTTCTTTTCCCTTTCTTCCTCCCTTCCTACATTCCTTTCTTTCTCATTCCTTCCTTCCTTTATTTATGTTCTTTCTCCTCCCTTCCTTCCTTTCTCACTCCATCCTCCCTTCTTTCCTTCCTTCCTTTCTCTCTCCTTCCTCCCTTCTTCCTCCCTCCCTCCCTCCCTTCCTTTCTTCCTCCCTTGCTTCCTTCCTTGCTTTCCTTCTTTCCTTCCTTGCTTCCTTCCCTTCCCTTCCTTTCCTTTCTTTCTTTCTTTCTTTCTTTCTTTCTTTCTTTCTTTCTTTCTTTCTTTCTTTCTTTCTTTCCTTCCTTCCTTCCTTCCTTCCTTCCTTTCCTTCCTTCCTTCCTTCCTTCCTTTCTTTCTTTTTTTCTTTCTTTCTTTTTCTTTCTTTTCTTTCTTTCTTTCTTTCTTTCTTTCTTTCTTTTCTTTCCTCCATTCTCCCTTCCCCTTCCCTTTCTCCTCCTTTCCCTCCTTTCCTCCTTTTCCTTTTCCCATTATTTTCCTTTCCTTTCTGTCTTCCTTCTCTCCCTTTCCTCCCCCCCTTTTTTCCTTTCCCCTGGCATCTTTAGGCAAGAGACTCAAGAACCGCACAGCACTCAGCTCGCTTGACATCTACAATTTTGGGGAGGGACTCCTGTGGGAAACCCACAGACCACGAGAGGGCAAGCTTTGCCAATTTCGAATCTCTCCAAGGAAAGGAGAGGTTTGGGCTTCTACAAGGGAGATGAGAAATGAATTCTTCCTGGCATCTCCCTCCACGCCTTGGTTTTAGAAAAATATATTTATAACCTCCCCAGAATTCTGGAATTTTCATCTGTACATTCGCTCTCCAATCTGCTCAAAAGTGGAAAGATTTGGTGGACCCTGGGGATGGCCCCTCCCCCCCCGGGGGCTGTGTCACCCCAAAGGGTACTCGGACCATTGTGGGGCCGGCCGGGAGGACGGAGGGATATCTCAGCCTTGAGAAACAGTCATGGAAGTGACCCACGACTCTTTCATACCTCTTCCAAGTTTGCAGCTACCACACTCCTGGCCCAGAATGCTTGGAGCATCATTCCAGACACTGAGAGGCAAGACATTTAGGAGAAACGTATTCCAGATATTTTGTAATCTCCATCATTGCTCCAAATCCATCTGAAATAAAGAGAGAGAAAGAGAGAGAATTTTCCAGGGCTGCCCCAAAACCCTACAGCCAGATTCCAAGATGACGAGGTTGCTCATTCAAACCAGTCCAGGTGGGCTGGTTCCCTTTTCCATGTGACCTTCCTTCCTTCCTTCCTTCCTTCCTTCCTTCCTTCCTTCCTTCCTTCCTTCCTTCCTTCCTCCCTCCCTCCCTCCCTCCCTCCCTCCCTTCCATATCTCTTATTTCCTTCCTCCTTCCCTCCCATATTTCTTTTCCTTCCTCCCTCCCTCCTTCCCTCCTTCCCATATCTCTTTTATTTCCTTCCTCCCATATTTTTCCTTCCTTCTTCCTCCCTCCCTCCCATATCTCTTTCCTTTCCTCCCTTCCATATTTTCTTCCTTTTCCTTCCTTCCTTCCTTCCTTCCTTCCTCCCTTCCTTCCTTCCTTCCTTCCTTCCCTCCCTCCCTTCCTTCCTTTCCTCCCTCCCTCCCATATCTCTTTAATTTCCTCCCTTCCATATTTTTCCTTCCTTCCTTCCTTCCCATCCCTTCCTCTCTTCTTCCTTCCTTCCCATTCTCTTAATTTCTTCCTCCCTCCCATATTTTTCCTTCCTTCCTTCCTTCCTTCCTTCTTCCTTCCTTCCCTCCCTTCCTTCCTTCCATCCCATTCCTTTAATTCCTTCCTCCCTTATTTTCCTTCCTTCCTTCCTTCCTTCCTTCCTTCCCCTCCCTCTCCTTCTTTCCTTCCTCCCTGCCTCCCATATCTCTTTAATTTCTTCCCTCCCTCCCATATTTCCTTCCTTCCTTCCTTCCTTCCTTCCTTCCTTCCTTCCTTCCTTCCTTCCTTCCTTCCTTCCTTCCTTCCTTCCTTCCTTCCTTTTCCAGGCCAACATTCCATCTTTTCCAACGCAATATTAAAAAGTGCATGCTTTGCAATGCACTGCAACCAGCCTCCCTTTTGCCTCTAGACGAATGGATGGAAAAGCTGCTCGCTGTCCTCCAGACATTACTACAGCCCCTCCGCTTCCACACACCCCAAGACTCAGCTGCAGGCTCGAATTCTTCCCTGCCAAGTGGCAGAGATGCTCTCAGGATGAAGGCAGGGCAGGGCAGAGCTTCGATTGCTCCATTGCGGTGGCCATTTTGACTTTTTCTGACCAGTCCTGTGGTTGTTTCTGTGGCCCAAGGAGGAACATGCCTTTCCTTGGCTTTCCTCGTATTGATAACTCTGGCTTCTGAATTCCCTGTTGGGGAATTTAGCCCTGGACTCTAAGGAGGAAAAGAAATATCACCTGTCTGAAATGGGTGTCTATAGACATTGGAATGGATGGATGGATGGATGATTCCTATCTTACATTGCTTTCTATTTTTTCTCTCCTCCTCCTAACCTGACTTGAGAAGTCAAAAGCTTCTTGACTCTGGGCAAGACATAGGTGCTTACCGAGTAAGGACAGTAGGTGATGCTGTTCCATGTTTCATAAAATAGAATATTTGGATTAAATGGGGAAGCCGAGCATTTAAAGAGGCAGCAGATTTTCCCAGCACATTTCAGAGAACCTGAGGTTTCCTGGTCCAGAAAACATGCCGGTTTCTTTCAAAGAGCTCGGTATCCATGCAGGAGAACCAGACAGCTATTAGTGGATTGTTTTTGGGTCAGCCAATCCACGACTTCTTATAAATGTGGACCAATTTCTAAATAAATCATCAGAAAAAAAGAGAGAAGAGGGCTAAATCTAAACATGTTCAGTAGGCCTAAAAGGTTACCTGATAAAATGAGAGGAAATTTCCTTCCTATCTTCCTTCCTTCCTTCCTCGCCTCCCTCCCTCCCTTTCTCTCTCTCTTTCCACCCTTCCTTCCTTCTTTCCCTCCCTTTCTCTCCTATCTTTCCCTCCCTCCCTTTCTATCTTTTCTTCCTTCCTTCCTCCCCTCCCTTTCTCTCCTATCTTTCCTTCCTTCCTTCTTTCCCTCTCTTTCTCTCTATCTTTCCTTCCTTCCTTCTTTCCCTCCCTCTCTCTCCTATCTTTCCTTCCTTACTTCTTTCCTCCCTCCCTCCCATCCTTCCTTTCTTTCTTTCCTCCCTCTCTTTTCTATTTTCCTTCCTTCCTTCTTCCTCCCTCCCTCCCTCCCTCCTTCCTTCTCCCCCCCCCTTCCCCTCCTATCTTCCCTCCCTCCACAGTTAGGATCGTGATATAACTACTAATAAAACTTAGGAAGGACACAAATGCTTGGCTGGGTGGAATCCTTTTTTTGTTTTGTTTTTTTGTTTCTGCAACCATTCTTTTTTCAGCCTCTCAAATTCATCTTGCCAGATTCTGTTACCAGTCTCCTTGATGGAACAGGTGTTAGACCAGCCAAATGGCATCTCTCTCTCTTGGGGTCCCACATTTTCCAGCAGTAAAGGTGTGAATCCAAACAACAGCTGGACAGATCATTTGGTAATTTAAAAAAAATGTAAATTTTGGTTTGGTTTTGGCCAGGCCAGTCAGTTGGAAGGAGCACCCACAGAGATGATGCCCTAAATGCCCATATTTTGGACGCCAGTTCGGATGCCAAGAATTTTGCCATCTTTCAAAGATCATTCAGTCACCAAAGAATTTCCTTCCGCTTCTTTCTATTCTGCCCATTGATAGAGGAACACTCAGAAAGATCACACGGAACACGGTTCATTTGCTTTTGGCTCAAGGCATTCTATAGACCATTGTCTACATCTTGGCAAGTTGGGGAATTGGCTGGGACATTGTCACCTTCCTCACAAACCACAGATAAGTGGAGCCTCTGATGCCACCAACACACCCAGAAAGACGCTTCCAGCCCCCCCCCACCATCATCACTTCCAGATCAGCTGGAGGCCAAATACAGATAATCTTC
The DNA here is from genome assembly GCF_049901735.1 of Notechis scutatus. Taxonomy (NCBI): domain Eukaryota; kingdom Metazoa; phylum Chordata; class Lepidosauria; order Squamata; family Elapidae; genus Notechis; species Notechis scutatus. Next base: position 2,676,508 of record NC_142017.1, on the reverse strand, counting down.
AGCTTAAAACCACAGCCCTGAGCCCCAAAATTTCTGTGGCTGAGCCAGGCAGGTGTTAAGTGAATTGTTTCCCCATTTTATGACCTTTCTTTCCACGGTCATTAAGTGAATCTGGCTTCCCTATTGAAGGTCACACAAGGGGATCTCATGACCCCAGGACACGGCAACTTGATCCATGCCCGTTGCCAAATTCTGATCATGTGGCCATGGAGATGCTGCAACGGTTGTAAGTGTGAGAAATGGTCATAAAGTCACTTTTTTCAGGGCTGTTGTAACTTCAAATGGTGGGTAAACGGAAGGATGTAAGATGAGGACTATGAGAAAATTTTGGTAGTCCGTAGAGGAATGTCCCCCTCCCAAAGCAATTAATCCAGGTTGCACGGGAACACAAGGCTGCACCACCCACATGGCCCGTAGGAACACAAGGCTTGCGTTGCTTGCATTGCAAAAAACATGAGATAGTGAGGGGAGGGGGGAAAGGGTGGAGTAGTGGGGGGACTTGCCCCACTCACCCCACCCGCCTGGCCTGGCCACCAGGCTACTTCTTTCCGCTTCTTTCTTCTTCCACTTTTGGCTGCATGCAAGGAAAGCAGCAAAAGTATTTCTTTCTCTCCCCCAAACTCCACCAGAAATGAGTCTTTGGGACCCTGCAAGGCCTCCTGCTCCAAGATGTTGTGTTGGTGCGACAAGTCTCACAAAGACTCATTTCTGGCAGAGTTTGGGGGAGAGAAAGAGAGACTTCTGCTGCTTCTGCTGTTTTCCTTGCATGAAGCCAAAAGTCTCTTTCTCTCTCTCTCCCGAGAACAGACCTGGAGACGGTATCCTGCGATCCCAAATAAAAAACAATCGATCGGTAGGAAAACAGGGTGGGGAATTTTCCTGCAGACTTTTGGGGGGATTTTTCCAGGGTCTCCAGTCCACAGGATTTAAAATTATGAATTTGGTGGTCCCTGAGGTCCAAAAGTTTGGCGACCCCTGGCCTAGAAGACCTCCAAGGTTCCTTCCAACTCTGTTATTCTGTTAAAGCAGGGGTCTCCAAACTTGGCAACTTTAAGACTTGTGGACTTGAACTCCCAGAGGCCCACAAGTCTTAAAGTTGTCAAGTTTGGAGACCTCTGTGTTAAAAGTCTTGCATTTCGATCCAATTTCTCTGGATTGGAACCAATTCCGGTCAGTCATTCCATCTTTCTGTGAGTTGCTTGGTGGGTTTCTTCTTGGATTCTTGGGAAGGTCAAAGAGGCCCCAGACAGGCCAGAAACAGTCACTCAGCTATATTTTGTCTTAAGTTTCCCAAAAGGGAGAGACCCAATCCTTGCCTAGCCACTCAAGGCCTTGTGGTTTTACATTCCAGCTGTGTCATTTTTTAAAATCTGTGTCACTCCCCACCGGGCTGCTCTCCCTTTGTTTTGACTCTATTTATTACCTTTTCTCCTTGGCATTAATTTCCCCGCGAGAGAACGGCTGTGTTTCTTTCCTTCTGTATTTATTACGGTTCTCGAACACCCAGCTTCACTAAAAACAAATAAGGGGTCAAAAAAGAGAGAAACACCAACTGAGATTTCAACACACCCAGAAGTCCATCGTGGGGGGATTTTTGGCCTCTAAAAGACTAACCTTCTCTCAACCAGAACGTCGCCTTGCGTTGACGTTCTCGCCTTGACTTTCAGACCTGTTGCTTGGACTCAGCACCTTCTTATTAGCTCTGACATATCGAGATTCAAACTCTGACAGATAACAAGGGAAATCTCATTGCAATGGTGAGGTTTCTTGGAATGGGGTGTGTGGGTCCTTGCAGCTCTTGTTTGTTTCCTTGAAGATATTTCCTTACCCAAACTAGGTAACCTCATTAATTCTAGTTTCTTGGAATCAAATAGAATAACAGAATAATGACAGAATCACAGAGTTGGAAGGTCATCTAGTCCAACCCCCGGCTCAAGCAGGAGTCCGTATACTATTTTGGACAGATGGCTGTCCAGTCTCTTCTTGAAAACATCCAGTAATGAAGCCCTGACAACTTCTTGAGGGAAGCTGTTCATTGTTCTCATGGTCAGGAAATTTCTCCTTACAGATTAACAGAGTTGGAAGGGATCTTGGAGGTCATCTAGTCCAACTCCCACCCAAGCAGGAGACCCTACACCATTTCTGACAGATGGCTTTCTTTTCTGACTTTCTCCTTGAAAGCCTCCAGTGATGAAGCTCCCACAACTTCCGAAGGCAACTTCTAGTCCATTGGTTGATTGTTCTCAGAAACTTTCTCCTTATTTCCAGGTTGAATCTGTCCTTGTTCAGTTTCCATCCATTGTTCCTTGTCTGGCCTTCGGGTGCTTTAGAGTTTAGACAATAGCTTGACTCCCTCCTCTCTGTGGCAGCCCCTCAAATATTGGAACCCTGCTATCATGTCTTATACCTTATTTCTAGGTTGCTTCTTTCCTTGATTAGTTTCCACCCATTGCTTTTGTCCTGTCCTCAAGTGCTTTGGAGAATAGCTTGACTCCCTCTTCTCTGGGGCAGCCCCTCAGATATTGGAAGACTGCTACCATGTCTCCCCTAGTCCTTCTCTTCATTAAACTAGACATACCCAGTTCCTGCAACCATTCTTTATATGTTTTAGCCTCCAGTCCCCTAATCATTTATGTTGCTTTTCTCTGCACTCTTTTTGGAGAAAGCATAAAATCAAAGTATATCTATAAGTTTGGTTCTTAAAACAGGACTTCTTAACTTCTTATATATATTTTTTTCAGCAATTTGTTTAGCTATCTGCTTGGATCTTCTGCTTCACTAGATTCCATGAACGACTGAAGAACTTACTTTGATTTTTTTTTTTAAGATCTTTCTAAATGATGATTGAAGAAGGAAATTCGGATCCCTATGAAGATGTGGGCCCGGCGGACAGCCAAAATTTTACCGGCGTCAGTTTTTGCGATGTCAGTTCACCTTTTGGGGCAGTGGCCCCATTGGTCTTCTCTAACAATTCACGACAACCTGGAGTTCACCCGCAGTTCAACACACGTAGCAACGTGCAGCAACCTCCAAGCAGCCATTGGCAAGGTGTCCAAAATGTATCAAAACGCTCCCTGACGAATTAATACCTCCTTTGCAAATTTAATAATTGAGGATTAAAAGCCATGCCTCTATCAGTAATGCTATTTCTTCTGGAAGGGGATTAATCTGTTGCTCAAGCAGGTTTGAATTTCCTTTGAAGTCTTCGAATACACACAACGCGGAAGACGGCAAACAGCCTGGCCCTCTCGCTGACCTGGAAAACCGTCTCTGTAATTGTCTATATTTTTTCCTTGCTTTTTGAATATTGCAAATTATTCGGAACCCCAGCAAAATTCCAGGTGCATAGGACCAGTTAAGGGCACACCATGTTCTCCATTGTAACTTTGGAGTCGAGGTAGCGGTACTTCAGTTACAACAGTTCTTTTAGGGACCTTTCAAAGCCCCTTCACCTGCCCTAGTGGACATGGCTGGCTGGGGAATTCTGGGAGTGGAAGCCCACAAGCCTTAAAGTTGCCAAGTTAGGAGAGCCCTGTTTTAAATGTACTCAGTAGTAAAACTTGACTGGGACCTCTAAGATGGGAAAATAATGATTTTAAAAAGTGAAGGATCTCACTTATAAACTCTTGGAAATCTGTGGAAATAAATGTGCGTTAATCCGCTTATGGAATAAATGGGGATGGGGCGGGAAATGCATAGCCTTGTGATCTAAACAGGAAGCCAAATGGTTTCACTTATTAATCTTTGCTTATTTTTGCTTGAGTGAATAAAAGCTGTATTGATGGGGTGGGTCACAGGCCAGAAATCTCTCAGGGGGGCTTCATATTATTCTGTAAATAAACGTCAGTCACAAAATGTTCCCCCCACCGCTAACGATTCCACTTCCCCACCAAGACGAATTAATTCCATTATTTGGATAGAAGTATATTTGATAGAAAGAACAATAGCCATTGTATTACTTTGGCAATGAGAGAGAAAGAGATGGGTTGGGTTGGGTTTTTCTTAATCCTTGAATCTTAAAAAAAAGAAAGTCCTTGATAATAATGAGGGATTCTTTTTCTTCTTCTTTTTCTCTTCCTCTTCCTCCTCCTCCTCCTCCTCCTCTTCCTTCACCTTCTTCTTCACCCTCTTCAGCTCCTCCTCCTTCCTCCTCCCCCTCCTCCCCCTCCCCTCCCTCCCTCCCTCCCTTTCTTCTTTTCTTTTTCAAGGATACGATAATTCAGCAAGGACTAGAAACTCTAATAGTTCTCTTTGGCAGAAGATGAATGAATATATAAATAATAGCATGTACCGTCTTCCAACTCTCTGTTCAACCCAATAAGGAAATATAATATTTGACTGAAGGCACAGAAAGACTTCTGGTGCTTCAGGGACCACTTAATGCTCATATAGAAGCAAGAAGACAGGAATAATTAATGGTTCTGTTTAAAAGCAGAGAAGCTAATTCTCTTAGGCATATATTTCCAGCCCCTAAGCCTTATAATCCTGGATGTAAACATGCTATCCAGCAAGTGTTTTAATCATGGCTCTCGTAAAACCTTTTTTTCCTATACAGAATCATTTTACAGGCAACCTTAGATTTGGTTCAATCTGTTGCTGGAATTATTACTGCAAATTCAAAGCACTTTTAGAGGGTGTCTGATTTGATATGAGAGGCAGCATCTCTGGTGAAAGGGGGAGAACCAAATTGTATGTATGTGAAGTATTATAAGCTTTTAAAAATAAGAGCCATTGGTAAAAAGAAAAATTCTGGCATCCAGGCTAAATCAATTGTGAATTCTATGATCGCTTGGGGAGAACGGTTGGAGGAAAGAAAGAAGGGAAGGAAATAAGGGAGGGAGAGAAAGAAAGAGAAGAAAGAAAAAGAAGGGAGAAAGGGAGAAGGGAGGGAGAAGGATAACAAAAGGGAGTGAAGGAAAGAAAAGAAAGGAAAAGGAAAAGGCAGGGAGGGAGAGATAAGAAGGAAAGAAAGAAAGAAAGAAAGAAAGAAAGAAAGAAAGAAGAAAGAAAGAAGAAAGAAAGAAAGAAAGAAAGAAAGAAAGAAAGAAAGAAAGAAAGAAAGAAAGAAGAGAGAGAAGGAAGGAGAAGAAAGAAAAAGGAAGGAAGGATAGAAGAAGGGAGTGAAGGCAAGAAAAGAAAGAAAAAGGAAAAGGGAAGGAGGGAGGGGGAGAGAGAGAAAGAAAGAATAAAGGAAGGAAGGAAGGAAAATGTAATAATAATATGTATCCAAAGAAAAATAAAGAGAAAGGGGACAAAAATTCCCGTTTAAATTTTGGTAGGGCGAGTGCAGCTTAGGTGCCTGTGGAGAAGGTTGCCACCCAGCTTAGACCATCTGCCTGGAGCTGTTAAGTGGACATTAACACAGACACCAGTGTGCGTTTGGCAAGGCGACACTCGGCAACCCCTTGACCCCTTTGGGAGCAAGTGGGGTGCCTGAACCATGCGCATCCTTGGCTGGAAAATGCTTTTCCTTCCTCCCTCCCCGCCACCCCGGGTGTATCTTTCAGACGTGGTCCTTCGGTCTCCACCAAGCCCCTCCCCAAGACAGGACAGCTCTTCCAAGCAGCCTCCAAGGAGATGCTTCCTTGAACTGGCCTGCTCCTCGGGGGATCCTGGCAATGGGTTCGGCTCGCAAAGGACGGGATCCAAGCTGCCTCTTTGAAGTCGGCAAGCCGTGACCCAGCCCTGCAGCTTCCCTGCTGATGCTTTCGCCTTCGGTCTCCCTGGGACTACAGAGCCGCAGGGGAAGGCCGTCTGTTGAATCAGGTCAGCTGCCAATACGATCTGGGATGTCATGATGGAATGGGGGCAGACAGGACGAGCCAGCAAGAGGCTCCAGAGTTCACTTTCAGGTCCCAAGGACACCAGGGGTGGGGCAGGGTGAGGGTTGCAAGCTCTAGCTCTGTCCCATGGACTCAGCCCTCAGACGCAATGGAAAAAGTTTGCACATGGAGGTCTGTAGCAACAGGAAGAATCCATATAACAGAGTGGAGGTCATTAGGAAGTCGCCAGAGGTGGGATTCAGCCGGTTCTGACCAGTTCTGGAGCACTGGTAGAGGAAATTTTGAGTAGTTTGGAGAACCAGTAAAAACCACCTCTGACTGGCCCCGCCCCCATCTATTCTCTGCCTCCCATTGAGTCCCACCTCATCGGTTGGGTCTTCTTTGGTTGCCCTGCACAGGAGAACGGAGCTGGAAAGCAGGTTAATGGGTGGGGAGGGAAGGGGGATTTTGCAGTATCTTTCCCCCAGGAGTGGGGAGGGAAGGGGGATTTTGCAGTATCCCTCCCCTGCCACACCCACCAAACCACACCACACCCACCAAGCCACATCCACAGAACCAGTAGCAAACAATGTTGAACCCCCACCACTGGAGGTCACTCAAGTCCCTTTGGGTGCGTGGACCAGGTTGACCCAAATATGCTTTTGAAACATTTTGCTTCTTATCCAAGAAACTTCTTCAGGTCAGTGAAGAACTGAAAAAACTTCTTTGGATGAGATGCAAAACATTTTGCAAGAATAAACCAAGAAAGTCCAATTCCCTTTTGAAAAGCACTTTTGGGTCAGCCATGACCTGGATGTTTGAGAATCTCTATAGGCATGGACCAAGTTGAGTTTCTTCAGAATCTCAACTCAAACATGCAGCTGTATACTTTCTTTTCTGAGAAGAATTGCAGGACAATTTGAGGGATCATTCCTTTTGGGGGGAATAATTTTCTATCCTAAAGGCCTTACTGGAGCTACTTTCCAAAAGGGCAGACATCCAAAACATCAAACCTATTCTTTTTTCCAGATTACAAGTCTTCCAAGGGTAAATTGCTTTTTGCCTGAGATCACAAGAATACAAGTACAATTTGGCAACACTTTTTGGAAGAATTGGTTGATGGGGAACTTCACGCAAAACTCAGGATCCTAAGATTGTACATCGCATGCTGAGTAGGCCCCAGGCAGCATGGTCTTTGGCAAGGGATGCTGGGAGTTGTAGTTTGGCAACATCTGGAGGCCCAGATGCTCCTCATTCCTGCTTTAAAGGGCAGGGGAGGGGAACCATGCTTATTTTAAGTTTTTCTATCCAAGAGGGCTTTATCGTTCAGCCATAAAGATGCATCAATTGCTTTTAACCCTCCTTTCTTCTCAACTCCGCAACTGACGTTGATTCTTAAGCAGTAAAAAGGAGACAAAACCTTTTGAAGGAAAAGGAAAGGGAGGGAGGAGAACGTATCTCCCTTCCATCATGTCACATAAAATGAAGCTCTGTGAGGTCTAAGAAAAGAACTTTGTCCAAAACTGGAGAATGGTTTTAAGTAAAACAAACTTCAGGAGACAGGGTCATAAAAAAGTGATGTGTCTCCATGTTGGATCTGGAGACCACACATCTGGGAGGCTCAGATACCATCAAAAGCCGTGTCCAACGTCATTCTGAAGCAGCCATTAGAGACGGGAACTCTTTGTTATAACTTGAGATGATGGAATTACTGCACAAATATGGTTTCAAATAGCTGAATGGCCTGACCTGAAGCTTGTGGGACTCATGGTGAGGAGACTCAGATCTCAACATTGCTGCCTTGGTAAAGGGGTTGCCCTGTGAAGAACAAGGAACAGGAGGGAGCTGGGATTGAATCCCCACCAGCTGTATAATTCTCAGTGTGTGTTTTTGTCCCGTCCCTAACTGTGGGTCCAACCTAACTGACATGGTTATTGTGAAGCTCAAAATGGAGGTAGGATCAAAGTCATTTTCAGATGCTGAGAAGATATTTATCCAGCAAACGTGCAAAGAAACAAACAAACAAGATCTCAACTCAACAAGACTTTGTGTAAGATTCAAGTGAGGAGAAGTGAAGTTCCAAGGAGCTTGAGAAGCACTTGACTTAGGACCAACCCATCCAGGAACTGGGTTCAGGATACTGACAAATGCATCAGCCTTCCTCTCACGTCCCACGTTGGACCCCAACGTGAAGCAAATAGTTAGAAAATGAGGGCAAAGTCATTACACCTTCCAATGCTCCCGATGGAACGATATGTCAGCCTTCTGCTGATTTGAATGCCATTTAGAGTCTCTGTTAGCCTGGATTGAGCTCCTCTTGAGAATCTGTTGATTTTTATTGAAAAGAGGTAAGCAATTTTCTTTAATCAAGCAGACTCCGCACTCAGACTCTTTTATAGACGGCATCCGTTGGGAATATTTTAATTCAAAGTCATAATACTGCTCCTTCGGATAACTTAGAGTGCTCTTTTGGGACAATCTCCCTGGCTGAGTTGGAGTCCTCTAGCATTTATTTTGGAAAGCAGTATTATTCCTAATCTTGCATTCTACAGGCAGCAAATTCCTTTACCTTATTTATTCCCTTCTGAATAAAAACCGGCGAGAAAGAAAATATCCTTATATACCTAGCGGTCACTTCATCTAGGGGCTTCATATTTCCGTGGGTGAGATTATTTTTGTCTTGCTAATTGTTATATTGGCAGAACTGATTCGTGTCTTTCCAAAAAGCAGAGTTGTGCAAATCCATGCAAGGGGGAAAGGAAACATTCAATGTCAGTTTCATTTTGCTATACCACCAAGAAGGGTGACACAGATGTAAAGCATCAGAGTGGATTCAAAATACTTTAAAATTTCCCTTTCTTTCTTTCTTTCTTTCTTTCTTTCTTTCTTTCTTTCTTTCTTTCTTTCTTTCTTTCTTTCTTTCTTTCTTTCTTTCTTTCTTTCTCTCTCTCTCTCTCTCTCTCCTCTCTCTCTCTCTCTCTCTCTCTTTCCCTCCCTCCTCCCTTTCTCTTTCTTTCTAAATGTTGATGCGTCTTTTCCCCTGAAAATCCTTTAATTTCTGGTCCTTTAGTTTTAGAAAATCCTTTAACTTTAGTTTCCATTTTCTTCCAGGTAACATTACTTCTTACACATTAGTGATTAAGCAAAAAAAAAAAAAAATGATGCTAAATTGCCAGCATAATTCATTGCAATTTGCAATGCAGAAACAACAACAAACAGATAAAAATAGCTTATGATTGAAGACAATGTGAATATTCTTCCCCTTGCGATAATTAACCACCTTTCAAAGAAACTGAATCATTCAGATTTATTTATATTGCAGCCCTGAGGCCACATACAAACAAAATACTGAATGAAAGAAGGTATAATTTCTCTTCCCAGTGTCTTGATTGAACAGAAGCTCGCTAGCCCAATTCTAATGAGCCTTTCCCCCTGTTTCAAGCTGTGCTCACCCTTGATGGGGTAGCCTTCCTGTAAGAAATTTCTTCAATGTTTTCAGAGCAATAAAAACTAAAAAAAATAAAAACAATCCAGGGCTGGTTGGAACCAGGCATGGCAGCGAAAGGGTGGATGCAAATCCTCCAACACATCAATCAACAGCCTCAACTTGGAAAAGGTGACATTGTCCTAACTGCTGCACAAACAGACGGACTATATCTAATTTAGTTAAATAAACAGGGTTATGGTGGTACTAACCGGGTCTTTTTTTTCTCTTTTGGCTGCTTGGCCACGCTATGCTTCCATCCTTGAATAAGGTTTCCCTTCTCCTCTTAATCTTATGTCTGTCTTTGTAGACCCCCCTTTTTTGGGGGGGGGATGAGTGGCTGGGGGACAAGGGTGCAAGGAATGCAAATTGCAATTTTCAGCTCCGGCTTTTGATCACGAGCTGCTGTAGTTTAAATGAGAATAATTAAGTAAATCACCAAAAGGGGCCCCCTCTTTCTTTCTTTTTTTTTGCACCTGATGGTCCCATTTGGTGGCAGTTGTCCAAACAACCAAGCTGATAAATTTTCAGATATCCCGGGGTTCTTATCTCTATTCCAGGAGAGAGGTTTTATTGAACCAGATTTGCATTCGTTGCAACAGCTCCCGTGTGTTTTCTTAAGGAAGAAATCTGAGGACAAAAACGGATGGAGAAAGTCATCTTCAACTCAATCAATGCAGATACACGCAATGGAAACCTACCCCCAATGCCCTGCTTGCAGAAGCTCTCTGATCTTGAACCACATGTTCAAAACATCTTGGCCATGGACCAATTGAAGAGTAGTAACACACCTGCCTCTTAAATTACTCATCCAGAGGTGGGTATTCAGCAGGTTCTGACCAGGTTTGGAGAACCGGTAGCAGAAATTTTGAGTAGTTCGGAGAACTGGAAAATCCCACCTCTGACTGGAGATTTTACAGTATCCTCCCCCTACCACGCCCACCAAGCCACCCACCAAGCCACGCCCACAGAACCGGTAGTAAAAAAATTTGAATCCTACCACTGTACTCATCCATCACTTCCATCCAGACTAGTGTTTCTCAGCCTTGGTCACTTGAAAATATGTGGACTTCAACTCCCAGTATTCTCCAGCTAACAGGTTGTTGAGTTGATTGATTGAATGTAGAAAGAAGTTCTTTCCTCCTGTCCTGTGTGCTCCAATTCAGAAGAAACATGTGAACAAAGTACTGAAGGTTCAAAGGTCTGGGAGGTATGGAAGATAAGCAACTCAACAATATGTCTGGAAACAACTGGAAATCAACACAGCTATTTAAACACCCAACAAATACAACCCTGGTACTTGGTTCCCAACACCCTTGAACAGCCTTCAAAGACTGTCCTGAGGACAAAACATTGCAGTAGTCTAACACAAATAACCTATGATAGGGCATTACTTAGTTCTGACTCTTTTTTCCCTGAAAGCCATCACTCTGCTAAACAAATAATTCTCTCAACCCTGTTCAACTATTACAAAGTCTGCACTACTATTACTGTTAACCTTCTCATCACTCCTTATCGCCCATCCCCTCCCACTTGTGACTGTAGGACTGTAACTTTGTTGCTTGTATTTTTACGATTTATATTGACTGTTTCCTAGTATGATTTGACTGCTTATTGTACCCTGTGACTATCATTATTCTATTCCACTCCACTCCACTCCACTCCACTCCACTCCACTCCACTCCACTCCACTCCATTCCATTCCATTCCATTCCATTCCATTCCATTCCATTCCATTCCATTCCATTCCATTCTATTCCTCCCTCCCTCCCTCCCTCTCTTCCTTCCTCTCTTCTTCCTTCCTTCCTCCCTCCCTTCCTTATTGTACCCTATGACTATCATTAAGTGTTGTACCTTATGATTCTTGACTCTTGATGAATGTATCTTTTCTTTTATGTCTACTGAGAGCATTTGCACCAAGACAAGTTCCTTGTGAGTTCAATCACACTTGGCCAATAAAACATTCTATTCTATGTATTCTATTCTATTCTATTCTATTCTATTCTTTCTATTCTATTCTATTCTATTCTATTCTATTCTATTCTATTCTATTCTATTCTCATTCTCCTCCTTCCCTTCTTCAAAACAGTTCTAGACAAACTGAAAGAAAATTCAACACACAACTCTTTCACGTCCGCTTGAGTCTTGCAAAATTGTCCAGCCTTAGCTAATTTGGGGGACACAAAATTAGAGGGCCTGCCCCCCCCCCCGCCCCCAGCTTCCCACTCTCAAAGAGAATTGTTCAGGATATCTGTGGTCCAAGGGTTCAATTGTCTCTCCAGGTCTCTTATCTTGGATGGGTAATCTTGAACCCGGAGGTGGGCTGGGAATCCAGGGCAGAGGGGGAACATATGGAAAGTGTCAATGCCTTGCCAGTTTTTTCAACAATCCCTTCTTCTGTTTTGCTGTTGCTCAAAGGAGTGACAAATTAATTTCCAACCTAAGGCTCTCAAACATGTTTTTTTTTTTTTTTTTGAGTCTTATCTCCGCCTGGGAAGGAAAACATTTGACTCACTGTATGTTCCCTTTTTGTTTTAATCCAACATGAGATCTTTGACAGGGGCAGTTTGGAGGACTGGGTGGTGAATTATGAACAGGGCAAGCACTTCATTAATTTAAAAGGTTGGGGAGGGGGAATGAAAGGAACGGAAAAAAAAAAACCCACCCACCCAAAGTCTATCGCTCCATTTTTGCTCTCTACCCCCAAGCAGTGGGTTCTCATGAGACACACACAGAGAGAGGGAGCCCTACAGGTTGTTGCAAAACGTGGGCCTCTTTCCCAGCCTTCTCTTTGAGCGCAGCCAGTTTCCTGAGTTTGCTGACAGAGCTGTCTGGATAGATCCTGGCTTGCATTCCAGGCACTCTTTGCTCCAAGTCCGTTTCACTGGGCCCGGTTTCAAACAAACACAGACAGACCACCAGAATTCAGTACTTGACGTGAAGTTGGCACTCCGGGCCTTTGAGATATTGAGCATAAATCACTGGTGGCCAGTTCAGACTGACATGTGGGCGTCCAGAAATCAGCCGGTTCTGTGGGCTATAAACTGTGGTTGGGTGAAGGGAGTTGCTCCAGATCGCAGGTTGCTTAAACAGTTGAGGGAACTGGGGGAGGAGAACCAGGTTCTACAGAAGTTAGATGTGAGGGACAAATAGCTGCCTGTTTTGCAATAGACCTCGGGTGCAGGATCTGAAATTTGCAGCCCAGAAATCCAAAATAATCCTCCTCTTTTTCCTCTTCTTCCTCCTCCTCCTCCTCCTCCTCCTCCTCCTCCTCCTCCTCCTCCTCCTCCTCCCTCCTCCTCCTCCTCCTCCTCCTCCTCCTCCTCCTCCTCCTCCTCCTCCTCCCCCCTGTTCATCTTCCCTTCTTCCTTCCTTTTCTCCTTCTCCATAAAAATTACATTTGACCTTCTCAACCACTTCCTTTCCATAAAGATACTTCGGAAAGAGAACAACACCAGCTAGATCTGCAGCTTTGCTCCACAAAACACTCAAACACTTGTTGGTGTGAAAAGCAAGGTGGGGAAAGATATTAGTGCCTCTGTTGGAGGAGGAGGAGGAGGAGGAGGAGGAGGAGGAGGAGGAGGAGGAGGAGGAGGAGGAGGAGGAGGAGGAAGAAGAAGAAGAAGAAGAAGAAGAAGAAGAAGAAGAAGAAGAAGAAGAAGAAGAAGAAGAAGAAGAAGAGGAGGAGGAAGAGGAGGAGGAAGAGGAAGAGGAAGAGGAAGAGGAGGAAATAAAAAAAGATGGATGAAAAGCACTAGGAAGGGGAAATACAGAAGGAAAAGAACTAGAAACATTGAATCTCCAAAAATATCAATGCACATATTTGTTCTCTGACGCTGACAGCTTCACTAGGGAGAAATCCACTGGTTGTTGCCTTTACAGATACAGATTAACAGAGTTGGAAGGGACCTTGTAGGTCATCTAGTCCAACCTCCCACCCACCCAAGCAGACAGACAGACAGATAGAGAGAGAGACCCAAATGATGTCCCATATGTATCTGGGCAGAACCAAATGCACCTGGCACTGAATCTTATTGAACATGAAGGTCAACCTCAGTAGGTCAGGACTGAGAAGGCCAGGCAAAATTTGTTGAGACGAAGAGCTGCTGAGATGAGTCCATCCAAAAAAATATGGTCCAGCTCTTTCAAGACAGGATCAATTCCTTCTGGAAACCACCAGAGGAGCTGCTTCCATCAGAAGGGAGAGCGAAAGAAAGAAAAAACCCACGCAGGCCGGTTCCCATGTCAAAAGCCAGGATTTTCAGATGAAGCAATCGCATTCCAATGTGACGACATCATGCAGGGGACTGCCACAGTTTTTGTCCCTGCAGTTTTCCTTATGTGGAAGTGCCCAGCTCTCCTGCCCCTTTTCTTTACAGCTTCTTGCCCTGAAGTCTTTCCATATTTCTCCTCCCCCCCCTTCTTCTCCACTGCCATGCTCAGTTTCATTGGACATCAAACAAGGCATAATAAAAGGAGGTCTGGTTCCTCTCCCTCTGGACAGTGGGAAGATGCACGATACTGAAGCCAGTTCTTTTACCAGTTCTGCAGGAAAAAGCCCTTGGTTTATGCTGCATTAGACAGATTCAACCACTGTGCATCACAGTCCTAAGTCTGCAGTAATCTTTAACTCCGTTCAGGGAGTGGAGAGAAACTCAATTATGCTCTGCAGTTTTAGGTTGAGAATAAAACATTTTCAAAGAAAATGGGGGATTTCCGTGGAGGTTTTGCATGCACTCATTAAAAACTTGAGCTAATATTTAGAACAGCACAGAATGACAGTGTTGGAAGGAACCATGGAGGTCATCTAGTCCAATCCCCTGCTGAGGCAGGAAACTCTACACCATTTCAGACAAATTTGAGGGAGTCAAACTATTCTCCAAAGCACCCAAGGGCAGGACAAGAAGCAAAGGATGGAAACTAATCAAGGAGAGATGCAACCTGGAATTAAGGAGAAACTTCTTCATGGGGAGAACAATTAACCAGTGGAACAACTTGCCTCCAGAAGTTGTGAATGCTCCATCACTGGAAGGTTTTAAGAAGAGATTGGACAACCATTTGTCTGAAATGGTATAGGGTTTCCTGCTTAAGCAGGGGGTTGGACTAGAAGACCTCCAAGGTCCCTTCCAACTCTGTTCTGCTATTCTATTCTAAATTTGAAAGATTTGTAAGCTGCTTTGGAAGAGAGGGAGTAATTTTCCTAAGTCAGCATGCAACACAGTTCAACCAAAACCTCAAGAAATGCAGGGAAACCATGACAAATAAGCAGTCGCCTCGAATCGGCGTTAAGAAACGTATGACATACGTGTTTCTGATGTTGCAATAGGGTTAAAAGCATTTCCTTCCATTCTCTCGTTATCTCGAAGAGGACAGACTGATGGAAAGGCGTTATAGTGATGTTAGTCTGGGGGAACTTGATTCCGTTTGACCTTAGATAAAACCTACTAATATTTTCCGATTTCTTCAGAAAAAAAGCGGTCTTGAAAACAAAAACTCTTCTTTTTTTAAAAATGAGTCTAGCAGAAAGCAAACCAAGTGTTCTCCAATCCCATCCATGTTCCTTCTTCTTACCAATGTAGACCCAAAGTTCCTTGTATAATTTGTTGCATGGACTTTGCAACTATCAAGTGGGTTAAAAGTCTGTAGAGATTCTCAGTCCTCCAGGTCATGGTTTTCCCAAAGGTGCTTTTTCAAGAAGCAACCGAACGTTCTTGTTTTTTCTTTTGAAAATGTTCCTTCAAAAGAATGACCAGCTGTCTGCAAGGAATATCAGTCCTTCCATTCCCCACCATCCAGTCAGAGCTGAAGAAGCTTCTTGGATGAGAAGTGAAGTCTTCAAAGAAAAAACAAGAAACTCCAGTTGCCTCCTGAAAAAGCACCATTCGGTATCATGGGTATGGCTACTTTTTCCTATGCATGGTTGTTTTCTTTGATAGCTAAATTCCGTCCACATTTTAGTCATGCTGGGGTCTACTGAATATGGCCAAAAGACCATGGACTTGATAGGTCCTCAATGTAAGCAAGAATATGAGATAATATTATTTAGAGCAGGGATCTCCAACCTTGGCAACTTTAAGACTTGTGGACTTCAACGCCCAGAATTCCTCAGCCACAAGTCTTACAATATTCTCCAAAGCACCTGAGGCCAGGACAAGAAGTAATGGGTGGAAAGTAATCAAGGAGAGAAGCAACTTAGAACTAAGGAGACATTTCCTGACAGTGAGAACAATTAATCAGTGGAACAATTTGCCTCCAGAAGTTGTGAATGCTCCAACACTAGAAGTTTTTAAGAAGAGATTGGATAACCATTTTTTTTCTGAAGTGGTGCAGAGTTTCCTTCCTAAGAAGTGGGTTGGACTAGAAGACCACCAAGGTCCCTTCCAACTCTGTTATTCTATTCTATTCTAAGTTGCTACAGTTGGAAACTGACCTCTGCTTTAGAGAGGATGAAGTAGAGCTGAGATTCAACCTGTCTATTTTGGCTGTTGTATGTCTGGAGAGACCTGGAGATATGAGAAATCTCTCAATCGCTTGAGATTTCCGACCAGCTCAATTCATTCTCCTTAAGTAATGGTCACAATTCAACAAATCACTGCATAAAAGGCTCAGAAGCAAAGCTGCAATAGAGACAGGAAAGCTCGTACTAGTTTCTCATGTTTTGAACTTTTGAAAGAGGGGGAATTAAAAGCCATGGTAGCCCCAACAGGGTAAAGTGACGAGGCTATGAGAAAATCCCAACGTCTGTAATGATAAAAGTAAGAATCTTGAGCATCCCGACACATTCTCTTATGGAAAAGCTCCCTTTTTGGGCCTAAACTTTTCAGATAAATTTAATTTCAAACAAAGCCACCGTTCCTTGAGCCATTCCTCATGGGAAACGATGTGATAATTGCATCTTCAAGCTGCGTCCTTCTTCCTTTCCACCCCAGAAGAGAAGTTGGAGGGGGTTTTTTTTTTTTTTTTTTTCATTTCCTGGCCTCCTGGTTATCAGGGCTGGTCCAAGATTACCCAGTGGAGTTAATCTAACGTAGGGCAGTAGCAGACGTGAGTCTGCCTCCGAAGAGGAAAACCTTCGAGATGAGGATGTCCCATATTTCCTGCCTGTAGCTCATAAAGATAGGAGCTGTTCCCTGGAGAAGACTAGTTAAAATAAAATGGCCCTCGTACTTTGTGTAGCTTGATTCACCGGACAGAAGGCAGGAAATTGTTGGAATCTTTTTTCCTTAATGCAAGATGACTGGCTCCCCGTTCTTTTATTTATTAGACTTATTCCACCCCGATTCCTGGAGACTTAGAGAAAGGGGCATGAATCAAAAGGGTCGGTTTTCAACAGGAGAGATAAGCAGGAACTCTTAAAAACTGAGGAAAGAGGCAAACTTGCAGAGACTCTCTCAGAAGCCCAAATCTAAACACAAGGTGGTTGTTCTTCACCTCCGACCAACCCCAACTTCTGAGATGGTTTCCTAGGGGCTGCACACCCAGCTGTCCTCTTGGTAAGTGAATGTGACGGCATGGCAGATTTTAGCACATGGGCCAGTTCTGCAACTTTCTAGCCCCATTGTTTGAAACCCAGGAAAGATCTCCAGATGCATGCCTTAGCTGAATTCCCACCACCACCTCACATGTTCAAGACCAGATGGATAGAGACCATGTCTCCACCCATACCCTGCCTGTTCTGACCCAGGCTTCATTAAACTTGTTTTAAATGCAAAATCTATTTTATTGCAGCACTGGGAATTGCTTTCATTCCCAGCCAGAACTAACTTTAAACAGTTCCCCAAGATAAGCAAACCCCTTTCAGTGCTGTGGAATACTGCCAAAAACAGAAGTATCCAATTAATTATAACAGAAACCAACCGAAGTACCAGAAAAAACCAACCAGAGTTCACAGAGCTTCAAGGAGGACTCGGAATCTATTGAACTATTTTGCTTCCTGCAAAGGTTTTGTCATTGAGGTCTGACTTTTATCCCTTATGGGAGGGGCAATCACCTCCCAGCCTTACTCCTGAGTCACCCCTTCTGCTTCAGCTGCTCTCGCCTTCTAGCAGCTCTGTGCACACGCACACTGGGAACAGGCTCCCCTGGGTCCTCTGCCTCGCTGCTGCCGGACTCCGAAGGCTCCAAAGGCAGCACCCCACTCCCAGATGGTCCTGGCCCCATCCCTGCATCAGATGCAGGACCCTCGTTCAAGTCCTCTCCAGACTCCCTGATTGGTCCCCTTTCTTCTTCACTGTCTGACTCCGCTGCCATCTGCACCAGCTGCCAGCGAACCACAACACTGCCATTGTCAAGTGGACAATCAGGACCATCTATTAGATTGCAACGTAGACAATTTTTTTCAACCTATTTCAGAGAATCTGGTTAACTAAAGTCCAACACAAAAATTGGCACCACGTAAGGCCAATGGAATTCAGGAAAGGTTGAACTTGGACCACTTGTGGGAATGCAATGACTCAAAACTGATGATGCACTTAACTCTGCCCCCCTCCCAGCTCTGCTGCTCTTCTCCTACATCCATTATCCAAACATCTCCTAGCGATTTCTTTTTTTCTTCTTCTGGGTTCCCAACTCATGATTGAGATAGACCCAAGCTGGCCTCAGATGTAAAACCATTAATATAACACTTCCCCGCTTGTTTTCGCCATGCCAGGATGCAGCTTCATTTTGATAAAAGCTGTTGAGCCTTGTCATCCATTATCTTGGAAGGAAAACTGGCATCGGCTTGAAATAGTAATTAGGCATTGGCAGTAGAGCTGCAAATTAATTTTTTTTAATGTATTTGCTTTGCTCTTATATATAATAAAAAAGAAAGAAAAAGAACAAAACATAAAGATGTCAGCAGAGCCTTGTCAAAGAGAAAAAGAAAAGAACCTGTAAAAAGTGCTTTAACAAAAAAAGGCAAAGAAAAAACATGTATATGTCATTCAAAGAGTAAGCTGTTATAATATACTTATCTGATGTAAATAATAGTGCAGTTAATAATGCATGTTGGTTTTATTTTTCACTCACTGGAGGACTGAAGGAGTAGTCTTCAACTTGGCTGAGGGAAAAAGTTACTTCTCTTCAGAAAATATATTTGGCCTCACATTCTACAAACACCTCTCTTACGCAGCTTTCTGGAAGTCCCGTTTTGTCATCACAACATCCTTGCATTTTTCCATAATGCCATGTATCCTTTTCGTATCTGAATGAAAGCTCCAAAACTTCTGCAAACTGGAGATGTGTATGTCATGAAGGCTCACAAAATTCATCTGGAAGTTGGAAAAATTAGTTTGGAATTCCCATTTTGCAGCTGGACCATGAAAAGTAACCTTGGCCGACGTAAGTGCTCTCTTTGGTTTCTGCAGTGGGACTCTTGCTGAGTTAAATGGAGGTGGGGGTGACTCATTTAGGTCCATGTGGATATAAGCAGCTGGGCCTCAAATTGGAAAATTGCATTTTTCTTGCCCTCTCCATCAATCAACACCCCATCTGGTGAGGTAAGTTGGAAAAATCTTGATGGATTTGAAGAGATTGGCCTCTTTCGTTGGCATTGCATAAGAATTTTCGACTGGTCCTTTGTCTAGCAATGGAACAGAAAGATTGGAATAGCCAATGAAACAGTAAAGAACATATTTTGGGGGAAAATATGACAGAATGAATTTCATGGGTTCAATCTCAGGATCTCTTAAACAAGGATGAGCATATTTTTCTTGAAGCTGAAATGGGAAAGATTTCTGTGTGATTAGTTCCTGCCAAGGATGGTTTTGTCATCACCACAATGCTGAAATATAATTTTATATCAGTTGTATCCCAGAAAGAGAGAGAGAGAGAATGAATGATTGACTGATTTTGGCTATGAATAACAAAATCACACATTTTGAATAGAGCCCAGTCAGGCTGGAAAAATACTCAAGATATTATTCCAGAAATCTCCTTTTTGTGTGTGGAAGCTATGTGAAATGGGCTTGAAATGATCCTATTTTGGGAAATCACTGTTGGTATGCACTAAATTTAACCACACTCCAAACCAAGGACCCAAATATGATTCAAAGCTTTAAACAAATCTTTCTCCATATTAATTGGCTAACACTAATTTTGGAAATGGCAATATAACAATTCTGAAGGGTGCCAGCTTAAGAAAATATGCTTTGGGCAATCCTCTAGGTCTTAAATTTGATTAAAGAAATGGCATCCATCTAAGCTATAATGTTAGACCAGGAATGTCCAACCTTGTCAACTTTAAGACTTGTGGAGTTGAAGTCCCAAAGTCCCTAAGTTACCAAAATTGGACAA
The DNA here is from genome assembly GCF_049901735.1 of Notechis scutatus. Taxonomy (NCBI): domain Eukaryota; kingdom Metazoa; phylum Chordata; class Lepidosauria; order Squamata; family Elapidae; genus Notechis; species Notechis scutatus. The sequence continues at coordinate 2,656,987 of NC_142017.1, read as the reverse complement.
CCCTGTTGGAAAGAATGAGATCTAAAAAATCTAGCACTGTTTTGTGTGAAACACAAGGGGGCAACCAAGTGTGTATGAAGAGTTCACAAGCATGGGGAGAAAGTTGATTGCCCCTTTCAGGTTGTTCCCTAGCAGCTGGGGTTTCAAGCAGGTATCTTGCAATGTGGGATCAGCCAACAAACTGGTAGCCATTGTTGGTCTTCTCATCCATTAATTGATCTCATCTAAGGTATCTAAATAATTCATCTATGAAATCTATCTGGTATCAATTTCCATAGTTTAGATAACAATTCATCTTCTTTTAAATGACCCCATAATCCCTTGCGGGGTGGAGTCTGAGCAAATGAATGGAGTTAGCAGAATGTTTACTGGCCAGATGCCCTTCCTGTCACCAATGCGATCCTCTATCTAGGATCGAACTCACAGCCTCTTGATTGTGAGGCAAGAGCTCTGCCTCTAGGCCACCGCACCACTCCAGTTTAGGTACCAATTGACGAACAGAATATGAAACCAGCTAAATCATACTAATGGCCTTTCTAAACACAAGTATCCAACCATGTGCAATCTAGAAGCTAGTACTTAGTACTCAAGGCATGCAATCTATGATTTGGAAACAACCAGTCCTCAGGACTACGAGGCATTGCAGCCCTTCTCCTCTGTGGATTAGCCTCATTCCTAAATCACATGTATTTTAAACTTTGCCTTGCATCAGCTGATATCCGCAATAAGAATGCGACATGCAGCATGGCAAGCATTTCCTCTGATGTCATGTGGTAACCCTGTGGAGCTTCTCTGATTTCACCATGCAAAGGGGCACCGACATTAGTGCTAAAGACGGTTGTGCCTAAAGCCACCTAAAAATGGAAGCCTCTTTCCTAAACCCCAAAGTCCTTTTTCAAAAGGCAACTGGACTTTCTCGTTTTTTGTTTGTTTTTGCTTCTCATGCAAGAAGCTTCTTCAATTCTAACATGTAGAGGTCTTATTTTGAAAAAGCACCTTTGGGACAATGATGCCCTGGATCAGGGGTCTTCAACCTTGGCACTTTAAGACTTGTGGGCTTCCTTTCACCCATCCCCTCCCACTTGTGACTATATGACTGTAACCTTGTTGCTTGTATCCTTACGATTTTTATTTGTTTCCTGGTATGATTTGATTGCTTTTTGTTCCCTATGACTATTATTAAGTGTTGTACGTTATGATTCCTGACTCTTGATGAATGTATCTTTTCTTTTATGTACACTGAGAGCATTTGTACCAAAACAAATTCCTTGTGTGTCCAATCACACTTGGCCAATAAAGAATTCATTCATTCATTCATTCATTCATTCATTCATTCATTCATTCATTCATTCATTCATTCTATCTATCTATCTATCTATCTATCTATCTATCTATCTATCTATCTATCTATCTATCTATCATCTACCTACCTACCTACCTACCTGCCTATATCTATCTGTCTGTCTGTCTATCTATCTACCTACCTACCTACCTACCTACCTACCTACCTACCTACGTGCCTATCTCTATCTATCTATCTATCTATCTATCTATCTATCTATCTATCTATCTATCTATCTATATCTATCATCTTCAACTCCCAGAATTCTGGCAATTGAAGTCCACAAGTCTTAAAGTTGCCAAGGTTGGAGACCCCTATCCTGGATGACTGAGAATCTCTATAAGAATCTCCTAAATGGAATGATAACCTTATAGATCATGTAATGGATGTAGAAATGAGGAAAAGGAGAGCCTTCCCCTTCCTCTCTCTCTGTCTCTGTCGCTCTCTCCCTCCCTCTCTCTGTGTTTGTGTGTTGGGTCTGGTCCTGCATTTCATCAAAGCAACTCAAAAAGAACCCAAACAAGTGAGGCTCCCTCACACCTGCTTCTTCTGGAGAATCTCACACACCAATGATTGAAAAGTTGGGATCAAGTCCAGAGGGGGAGACAGAAGGAGTACAATTTGAAGGTCCATTTTGCTTCTAGCCACTGTGCTTTATAGCCAGGGAAAATATTTTCTCAGCTGCTTTTGCACAAGGGGTGTGTCTCAGTGTGATGAATGGCTGGTCACACCAGGCAACACCATATGCTTTGGTGTGGCCGCAGACCTTACCTTGGCATATGCTTCCAATACTAGAAGTGGTCAATTTAGCGAAGGGCTCCAGTATTCCCATTCAGTTGAAATCCTCCACCTTTCCAGAGACTTGGAATTTACTGCAATTTTATTCCTTATTCCTACTTGGTGGAAAGCATGCTAGGTGGGAACCATGTGGCTGGGCTCACACATTTAGGGGGCGTGCATAAGCGCACCAACGTGCCTACCGTCCCTGTCCTATTGTTTCTCTTATTCTTTTATTTTTCTTATATGTACCCATTTCATGTATTCACAACTATGTATACACTTATACTTATTATCTTGTAAACAATTGGCAAATCAAATAAATAAATAAAATTGGCATCACATTGTAACATGACATTTGCCAAGACTGAGTTTGAAGGTGATACAAGGAGCAACACCTAACAGAACTTAGCTGATCTCAAATGTTAATCAAAACTTGGCTATTCTCAGGATGACAGACCACCAAGAAGTCCCAAGGCTGTTAATTAGGCTCCAACATTTCTTGAACATGGCAAAATAATTAAAAGACCTATTACTAACCTTATAGGAGACCTCACCTTTTGCTTGCCTTACTTGTTCACCCTGGCATTCCCATGTGGATCTTGCCTGAATGACTTCAGGTTTACTGTTTCTTCTGTTCTTGCTACCATCATTTCAAACAAATGCACTATTACATAAGTTTTCTAAATATTATAATTTCCCTATATATTCATCATTTCACCAGTAACTGCTTTGAGATTGTCAGTAAGGGCAAGCAGCCCACCAATAAAACGAATGCATTCATACATAAACAATGCAGGGTGCTTCTTGGTGGCAACTCAAGTAGGGAAAATTTTGGAAATTGGAGACTGAAGTTTAATCAGATGGGTGAACCAGGTCATTTTGTTTAGCCCACTTCTCAAAGAAGAGCACTTAATCAATGTTCCTCTTCCATTAATAAAGAAACTCAACCTTTCATAAAACATAGAATATAGATGCTAAAATGTAGAATAACAGAATTAGAAGAAGACTTGGAGGTCTTCTGGTCCAATCCCTTGCTCAAGCAGGAGACGATGTACCATTCTGGACAAATGGCTATTGAATCTCTTCTTAAAAACCTCCAGTGATGGAGCATCCACAATTTCTGAAGCCAAACCCTTCAACTGGTTAATGGTCCTTGCTGTTAGGAAGTTTTTTCCTTCAAATAGTCTCCCACCTGTTACTTTTTATGAATGAATGGATGAATGAATTCTTTATTGGCCAAGTGTGATTGGACTCACAAGGAATTTGTCTTGGTGCAAATGCTCTCAGTGTACATAAAAGAAAAGATACATCCGTCAAGAGTCAAGAATCATCAGGTCCAACACTTAATGATAGTCATAGGGTACAATAAGCAAATCAAATAATACTAGGAAAAAAACGATATAGATCTTAAGGATACAAGTGACAAAGTTACAGTCATACAGTCACAAGTGGGAGGGGATGGGTGATAAGGAGTGATGAGAACATTAATAGTAATAGTAGTGCAGACTTTATAAATAGTTGGACAGTGTTGTGGGAATTGTTTGTTTAGCAGAGTGATGACGTTCAGGGAAAAAACTGTCCTTGTGTCTAGTTTTTCTGATGTGCAGTGCTCTATAGTCTCGTTTTGAGGGAAGAAGTTGAAACAGTTTATGTCCAGGATGTGAGGGGATCTGTAGATATTTTCACAGCCCCCTTGCTGAATCGTGCATTATACAGGTCCTCAATTGAAGGCAGGTTGGTAGCAATTGCTTTTTCTGCACTCCTAATTATCCTCTGAAGTCTGTGTCTGTCTTGTTGGGTTTGCAGAACCAAACCAGACAGTTATAGAGGTGCAGATGACAGACTGAATAATTATCCTGCCCTCAGATGCTTTGGAGCTGACTTGGGTTTTTTCCAAGAACATGAGTTGTTTCCAAAAACATGACTTGGGCTTTTCCAAAAACATGGGGCAATGTTAAAAAAAATAAAAATAAAAGGAGCTCCCCTTCCATTACTTCCTTTTGTTGCAGTAGAGATTCCTATCTCTTCCTTGATCTTCAAGATGATGTAATCTGGAAGCAGAGCTTCATTTCCTTTCACGCTAAGCCTGGACAAAATATATCGTCCTTCCATTGCTTCTGCAAGGAAAATGAAGTTGCTTTCCTTCCTATGAGATGACCCTGGGCAGTTTCAAGTTGGGGGTTCTGATTTACCTGAAGCATCTGCCTCCTTGGTAGACCTCACTTTGTATTTCACAAGAAGAGTCCTCCACTCCTCTTCTCACAACAGAATACCCTACATCACCAGGCTTGAGATTTGGGGCCTGGACAGCCTTGAGCTACGCCGTCTACGGTTGGACTTTAGTGTAGTAAACAAAATTATCTGCTACAATGTCCTGCCAGTCAATGACTACTTCAGCTTCAACCACAACAATACAAAAGCTCCAGTGGTGGGATTCAAATTTTTTTACTACTGGTTCTGTGGGCGTGGTTTGGTGGGCGTGGCAGGGGAAGGATACCATAAAATCTCCAGTCAGAGGTGGGATTTGCCAGTTCTCCGAACCACTCAAATTTTCTGCTACTGGTTCTCCAGAACTGGTCAGAACCTGCTGAATACCCACCTCTGAAGAGCTCACAACAGATACAAACTCAATGTAAACTGCTCCAAACTTGATTGCAGAAAGGACGACTTCAGCAACTGAGTGGTCAATGCCTGGAATGCACTACCTGTCTCTGTTGTTACATCCTCTAACCCCGCCACTCCTTTAACCTCAAACTATCCACTATTGACCTCACCCCATTCCTAAGACGTCTGTAAGGGGCATGCATAAGCGCACCATTGTGCCTACCGTCCCTGTCCTATTGTCCCCCCATTGATTTGTACCTATTTCCTGTACTCATACTCATGTTTATTCTTATACTTATCATCTTGTAAGCGATTAACAAATCAAACAAACAAATAAATAAATAAAACAAAGGACCCTGTCTGTCTGGAATTGTTGAAGGGGCGGGGGGCATGGGATTCTGTCTGCCAAGAGAACCATGGTGCCCCTTTCCGAGGGAAGTTGCAGCCAGACCTTTTGCTCTAACTTCAGACTTCCTGTTCCTGGTTGACTTATCACGCTGTGCCCTTCTGCCTAATGGGGCTTCCTCCAGGATCTGCTGAAAAAGAGCCTCCATCCTGTATCACGATTTCTTCTTCGTGCCCTGGCACAAGAGCCTGGGTTTCTCTCCTCGGGGTGGGAGGAGGGAGAACTCCCTTGAAAAGCACGTTGAAGGGATAGTTTTCGATCTATTTAGGGGTCCACCTCACAGCTGCTGAACCTGAGGCTGGTCCATGGTTTGAAGCTAGCCTGCCTTGTCCAGAATCCTTGCCTTGGAGATGGAATGTTCATTTAAAAATATATATATATCAGAAGTTGCAGGACTCCATTTTGCTCAAATTTTGTCTCAAGTCTTGGAATAGGTTTAACAAAAGCTAGGTTTTCAACCTTCAAAAGCTGAAAAAGGCAGCCCCTTGTCCTATTTTGATTTAGAAAGAGAGATCTTGGGGTGACGTTTCCTCTTCTAAGAAGGAATGTTGCTTTCAGCTTAACAAGTTCTATTCAAATTTTCTCAGCATTTCATCAAATAGAAACGAACTGTTCAATGGGAGAAATATTTAATGAGGTCTTCCCAACAGGGTCTAGATACTCAATTGTTGGGGATGGTTTCATCACTTCCTGCACTAAACAATGGGCTGGTTGAGATGGCTCTGGAGGTTTCTTCTTCTTACATGCTTTGACTGTAAGCACTGAACATTTCAACCCTGGAAACTCCAGTAAAAACCCTACGTAGCTTGCTCTAAGATCTCTGGATACAGCCACAGTGTGCCTTTTCCTACAATCTTAAGAGAAGGATGTTGCTGGTTTGGGAACAGCCCCTAAAGGGAATACATGCATCAAGGAGATTGAGGTTCTATAGCTAAACCATCTTTTATCAATCACTTACTTGTTGGGAAGATCAAATGGACATTTTGCAGGACTACAGTTGAATGTTTCTTTCTAGCTCCCCGAGTTGAGATTGGTTGATGCTTGTGTCTGTCTGTCTGTCTCTGTGTGTGTGCATGCGTGTGTGTGTGTGTGTGTGTGTGTTCTAGTGTAACAAAGAGATTGTCCAGTTGAGGTGTTGTCCCATAAGCTTCAAGGCAGCCATTGAATTGTTGCATTATCCCATAACACAACAATTCAATGCCTGGCTTGACGCTTAAGTCCTGATCAGCCTGTTAGAAGAGATATTTACAATTTAATCATAATTTTTAGGTGTGTGTGTGTGTGTGTGTGTGTGTGTGTGTTTTTCTATGTGTGTGAGAGAGTGAGTGGGTATGTGAGAGAAAGAGAGAGAGTGCATGAAGAGTGCTTTAGTTTACAGTGTTCTTCACATTTTTTTTTCTTGCTCTGTGTCCACAGCTGTAGGACACTTTCATCCATATTCTGAATTTCTATCAACAAGGAAAAGTCCAAAAAAATCAAGATGGCAGCCATCTGCAGCCCCCACCCCACCCCAAAATACGGATGTTTTGCAGATAATTGAATCATATCAAAGATTGCCACGGCATCAACTTTCCCTTTGGAAGTGTGATCTGTGCATAAAAGTTCCATAAATGGAAATCAGGTGGGGGAAAAAAATTAGAACAGGGGGAACGGTCTGTTTGAAGATGTTCCTTCAGTCTTTGGGTTTAAGATTTCAAAGTTCCCCAGGCTTTAAAATCAACGAGACCACCAAAAAGCGAGGGGCTGCCAAAAATGACTGTAAAAAGTAATAATTGTTAATATCTTGGCACCTCCTTGCTCATTTGAGCTGGGTGGGTGGGGTTGGCATCCAGCAAAGACAACATTGTAAGCAAATAAAAGAGCAAAATGCCTGGCATGTAATATTGTTAACCACATCATAACCCGGTATTAAACCGGTGGTTGCAGAGCTGTTTGCGAGAGGAATGAGAACCAGCACAGCTGTGCTTCGAAAAATGAACATGAGTCAGCCTCAGAAGTCTGTTTGGGGGAGGAGAGAGAGAGAGACTTTTGATCATAAGTTCATCCCTGATTTTAAATGCTGTG